>NC_141599.1:11525147-11632647 GCF_047967505.1 Dipteris shenzhenensis
TACTAGGATATTCAAAAAAATGGACTTGTCTTTAGTCCAATTTTGGAAATGGACTTTATACAAGTCCAAATTTTTTGAATACAATGTTAGAGCCCTTAGTCTTGTAGAGACTGAGTGGTAAAAATGGTACCAACAAATTATGTAGCATCAGCCACTATGTATTAATAAAGATATGCACTCATGGGTCTAGGTCCTAGGGGATATAGGAAAGAGAGAGGGCTTATTAGGGTGCATAAAATGGTAGAACAAGGGTTGTAGGCTAAGGGTAGATTTAAATGGGAAGCTGGTCCTTGAGTGACCTTAAGAATCATAAATGAAGGGATATCCCTCTTCATGTGTGAGAATGCATTCTTCTCTACACATTGCATTCATCTGTAACTTCTTCCCACCTTGCATGAAGATCAACATAGAATACATTCTCTCATGAGGGTCTTCTTCCCACCTTGCAAGAAGATCAACTTCTGCATTATTGCACACATGAGCATATATTTGGAGAATTTAGTTCATAACAAGAAGATCATCAATACATGTGAGATTTTCTGCAAGGCTTGGGTAGGAGGAAGTTTTCATGTTCTCATGAATTGAGGTATCCCTTGTTTGTATACCCCTCCCCCTAGCTATTGGTATCTACTTTTGGTGTACTGATGGTGGTGAGATAAGATCCGTAAAGAGATTTAAGTCAATGAATGTGTTTTCATTTCAGTACCTCATGGATTGTTGAATTTGTACTTTCTCAAATCTTCAAAAAGACGGTCCTTTTTCGGGGGAAAAAAGCTAGGACTGTATGTGTTTTGAAGTGAAATCTTTGCACCATTCAAAGAAGCAAATAGTTGAAGTCTATGTTGGGGGGTTATTTCAAGTGTTCAAGTAAGCTGGTTGGAGGGGGAGCATACCATGCTTCTATTAAGTGGTACATAGTAATTTGTGAATAGCTATACAAGACACTAATTTATTTTTTTGAGCATGAGTATTCACCAATCAGGTGAGACCATGGCACAAAAGGAATATTTTTGTAATTGTGGAGTTGAATAGAGTGCAAGGGTCATAATGTGAAAGTGACAATAAAAAGAAATCTACTTCAAGATGAGTGATACCATGGCACAAAGGAATACTTTTGTTATTGTGGTGCTGAATAGAGTGCAAGGGACATAATTTGAAGGTGACAATAAGCAAAAATTTACTTCGAGGTCAAACCTAGTGGGAGATTGCACTTAATATATTAAATGCCAGGTAGAGAATGATCAGTGGTGGTAAACATGGTTTAAAGAAAAGCATAGTGTCTCTGCCTATACACACCCATGGGAAGTTGCTTCTCAATTTCATGACATACCTCTTTTACTTCTTCTTTACTTAACGAGAAGTTCTCAAATTTTTGGCATAATGAAGAATTAAATTCAAGACAAGTACTCCATTATGTAATTTACATTGAATTCATATTTTATATGTTAAGGAAGGATATAAGTAGAAAATAAGGCTTCGTGCTTTGCACTAACCAAGTGTGTTGTTTTGATGAATACACATGAACATGGATAAAGCATGGAGGTGTGCCATAAAAAAATGAATTGATAGGGCAAGAAAGATTCAAGAGGCCACTTTCAACCATCAATTCACATGATTGGATGGGATGCAATAGGAATTCACTTATATTTCAAGCAAAATAATCCATCACCTCCAAATCCAAAAGGGATAACTATGCCAAGATGGTGAAGATTTCAACTATGGAACTTGACATGATATTTCATCTATTAATTGAATGCAAAGACCTGTATGAATCCCCATGGATAAAGAAAACTAGCACTCGCTACCACGAGGAAACACTAATAGTCAGAATCGCAAGGACATGGCTAGACAAGGTGTGGAGAATGATGCACCCTAAGTTGCAGTTACTATCAAAGGTGAAGCCATGATCCACTGGCAGAGGAAAAAGAAGCAAATAGCAAAGTGGCAAAGGATGAAGTAGCCAAGTATTTCCTTCCTCCTAATGACTTCTTGGATCAATGGTTGATGGACTTAGCAAGTGCATTAGACCACCAACTCATCTATCAGCATCACCTTGAGGAACCCACTATGGAGGCGATAAAGACATAGGATGGCAGGAGAAGCAAAAGTTGTTAGAGTCAAATAAAGGTCCTAATGAAAAACTACTACATTTAAACCCAATTTGAAATTTAAGGCTCACAAGGTTTGCAGACCACCCCCTTCCATGTGTGAACATGCTTAGAGTAGGTATAGAAATCTTCAACTTAAATTTTTTATGCACGTGACATTAGACCTCAATTTTTTGTGATCTGCGTCCCAAGTTGACATCGTAGCCATTCATCCACCACTCTCTGTAGATGCATACAAGGTTTTGGCCACTCAAGCCCATGCGTTACATAGGGTTGCACCTAGGGCACCTCTGTTTGGAGTCACCTCTACTATTATAGAAGCACCTGAAGACAAGGTGGCACGGCTGGAGTCATTCCAATTTCCTTATAAGGTACCAGCTTGGGATGCCCTTAATGGGTATGATTGAGCTACGTGGTGCTAGGGTTCTTGGTAAACAAGCACTGACCCAATTATTGTTCATAGAAAACCTGCAAACTATATACTATGAACCTGCAAGATTTTCATTTTCACTTGTAAAATTTTTTTTCTCACCTTTGTAAAACGTCCAAAATTTTAGGCAATTTAGTTAAATTTTAGCTAGAGAATCTATAATTATGAAGAAAAACCCTCAAAATTTTGTATCCCACCATTCACCAATTTGGTCTAGCCTGCTCATCAACTTTTTGACATAAGTATTGTGCTTGAAGGAGGCACTAGGAAGAGAGCAAGAAGGATGAGCAATAGCGAGAGTAGGAATGGCTAAGGGGAGTGAGAAGAAAGGCAAGTAGAAGCTCATAATTCTTTGATTTTCCATGATGCCAACCTTCAACACTATGGGAGAGGACCATATAGTATTCATAGCATCCAAAGCAACAATGGGTTACATCCATAACTTTGTGCTAATGGGAAGAGTATTTTAGGTAGATGCACAAAGGATTTTGATAATGGCCTTTCAAGTATGCTCACTGCATAGCTATTGAAAAGTCACCATGCACCAAAATAAATGAGCAAGCCAAGACACTCTACTACCTAGAACAAAATCAATCATGCTATATCATTAAGGGGATGGCATGAAGCTTATTGATATGCCCCCTATTGTAAAATCAATTGAGTTGAAGATTCCCAAAATACTTTAATTTGTCTTTAGAGTACTTCTTCTTTGATAGAGAAGAAACAAGGAATGACTTGGTTTTGAATCTCCTTAATGATATCTTTGCAACTAACGAACATGCTATTATGTTAATCCACCTCCTTCTAGAGTTGAAAGAGTGCATCATTGTAGTGGAAAATATCTTCATCTTGGCTTGAGAAAACATTATATCTCAAAAGTAGCCAAAAAAAGGGGATGCAATCAATGATTTTGGATGAGAGAAACAATTGTATTGGGCCAATGAGCAAATAAATCCATGGCACTGTAAGAGATAATTTGAAATTTGAAGTTCACATGGTTTGCAGACCACCCCCTTCCACATGTGAACATGCTCAGAGCAGTTATAGAAACCTTCAACTTAAATTTTTTATGCATTTGGCATTAGACCTCAGTTTTTTGTGATCTGCATCCTAGGTTGACATCACAGCGATTTATCCACCACTCTCTGTAGATGGATACAAGGTTTTGGCCACTCAAGCCCATGCATTACATAGGGTTGCACCTAGGGCACCTCTGTTTAAATTCACCTCTGCTATTATAGAAGAACCTAAGGATAAGGTGGCATGGCTGGAGTTATTCCAATTTCCTTATAAGGTACTAGCTTGGGATGCCCTCAATGGGGATGATTGAGCTACGTGGTGCTAGGGTTCTTGGTAAACAAGCACTGACCCAATTAGTGTTCACGAAAAACCTGCAAACTATATACTACAAACCTGCAAGATTTTCATTTTCACTTGTAAAATTGTTTTTCTCACCTTTGTAAAACGTCCAAAATTTTAGGCAATTTAGTTAAATTTTAGCTAGAGAATCTATAATTATGAAGAAAAATAGTCAAAATTTTGTATCCCACCATTCACCAATTTGGTCTAGCCTGCTCATCAACTTTTTGACATAAGTATTGTACTTGAAGGAAAGGGGCTCGAAGGAGGCACTAGGAAGAGAGCAAGAAGGATGAGCAATAGCGAGAGTAGGAATGGCTAAGGGGAGTGAGAAGAAAGGCAAGTAGAAGCTCATAACTCTTTTATTTTCCATGATGCCAACCTTCAACATTATGGGAGAGGACCATATAGTATTCATCGCATCCAAAGCAACAATGGGTTACATCCATAACTTTGTGCTAATGGGAAGAGTATTTTAGGTAGATGCACAAAGGATTTTGATAATGGGCCTTTCAAGTATGCTCACTGCATAGCTATTGATAAGTCACCATGCACCAAATTAAATGAGCAAGCCAAGACACTCTACTACCTAGAGAAAAATCAATCATGCTATATCATAAGGGGATGGCATGAAGCTTATTGATATGCCCCCTATTGTAAAATGAATTGAGTTGAAGATTCCCAAAATACTTTAATTTGCCTTCAAAGTACTTCTTCTTTGATAGAGAAGAAACAAGGAATGACTTGGTTCTGAATCTCCTTGATGATATCTTTGCAACTAACGAACATGCTATTATGTTAATCCACCTCCTTCTAGAGCTGAGAAAGTGCATCATTGCAATGGAAAATATCTTCATCTTGGCTTGAGAAAACATTATATCTAAAAAAGTAGCCAAAAAAAAGGGATGCAATCAATGATTTTGGATGAGAGAAACAATTGTATTGGGCCAATGAGCAAATAAATCCACAACATTGTAAGACATAATTTGGAATTTGAAGTTCACATGGTTTGCAGACCATCCCCTTCCACGTGTGAACATGCTCAGAGTAGTTATAGAAACCTTCAACTTAAATTTTTTATACACTTGACATTAGACCTCGGTTTTTTGTGATCTGCGTCCTAGGTTGACGTCGCAGCCATTCATTTGCCACTCTCTATAGATGCATACAAGGTTTTGGCCACCCAAGCCCATGCATTACATAAGGTTGCACCTAGGGCACCTCTGTTTAAAGTCACCTATGCTATTATAGAAGCACCTGAGGACAAGGTGGCATGGCTGGAGTTATTCCAATTTCCTTATAATTTTCACTTGTAAATGTTTTTCTCACCTTTGTAAAACGTCCAAAATTTTAGGCAATTTAGTTAAATTTTAGCAAGAGAATCTATAATTCTGAAGAAAAACCCTCAAATTTTTGTATCCCACCATTCACCAATTTGGTCTAGCCCACTCATCAGCTTTTGGACATAAGTATGGTACTTGAAGGAAAGGGCCTGGAAGGAGGCACTAGGAAGAGAGTAGGAAGGATGAGCAATAGCGAGAGTAAGAATGGCTAAGGGGAGTGAGAAGAAAGGCAAGTAAAAGCCCATAACTCTTTGTTTTTCCATGATGCCAACTTTCAACACTATGGGAGAGGACTATATAGTATTCATCGCATCCAAAGGAACAAGGGGTTACATCCATAACTTTGTGCTAATGGGAAGAGTATTTTAGGTAGCTGCACAAAGGATTTTGATAATGGGCCTTTCAAGTATGGTCACCGCATAGCTATTGATAAGTCACCATGCACCAAATTAAATGAGCAAGCCAAGACACTCTACTACTTAGAGAAAAATCAATCATGCTATATCATTAAGGGGATGGCATGAAGCTTATTGATATGCCCCCTATTGTAAAATCAATTGAGTTGAAGATCCCCAAAATACTTTAATTTGTCTTTAGAGTACTTCTTCTTTGATAGGGAAGAAACAAGGAATGACTTGGTTCTGAATCTCCTTGATGATATCTTTACAACTAACGAACATGCTATTATGTTAATCTACCTCCTTCTAGAGCTGAGAAAGTGCATCATTGTAGTGGAAAATATCTTCATCTTGGCTTGAGAAAAAATTATATCTAAAAAGTAGCCAAAAAAAGGGGATGCAATCACTGATTTTGGATGAGAGAAACATATCTATTGGGCCAATGAGCAAGTAAATGCACAACAATGTAAGACATAATAATAAACCACAACTCATTTTTATCAAACCAAATGTTCCACAAAGCATGTTCTCTAACAATATCCCATTGGGATGAAAGAGTCCTGAGTGAATCCCCTAACTAGATGGGATTTTAGTTAATAGGTTCCCCTAAATGGATTTTCACACCTTTCTAGCTCCTGAGCATATAATGAACAAGTGAAAAACATCCTTTACCAATTTGCATGCTCCTAGAGCTAGTCCACCTAGTCTTGTGAAGAATTAGCCAATGAAAGTCTCGACATTTTTTCAAGAACTTTCTTATTTCATATGGGTAAGAATATTTTTCTCCATTTGAATCAATTGTCAAAAGTCCTCCATCTATCATTTATAACTCTGACTATTTCCTCTATATCACTACTCAGAGTAGGAATGGGGGGACCTCTCTCACATAATTAAAGATGTCCCCTTTCCATGATTAAATTTGTGTCGCCCTTTCCATTTAGTGTCATGATTCCACACATAAATTCTATTCATAATGGTCCTAGTTTGAAAGTTTAAAGTCCCTCCTTATTTTAGGCCATAGCTTCCACTTAAACTCATTTATGTGCCAAATATTCCCCCAACTTTGTAAGCCTATTTTGAATAGAAGAGTAGCCCTCAAGAAATTTGAATCATTGAGAGAGTTGCTCTTAAATAAGATAGAACCCAAATGTAATCCAAGCACGTGAAGGAGCCCTTACTAGTGAAAATGTTTTGACTATTGACTTCTTCAAAGGCAAACCACAACAATTTCCAAAGGTGACTTGTCTTAGTTTGACAAGGTTAAGGGCTACATATTGCATTGAGAGTCAGTATAGGCAAGAAATGTGACCGCAATCATCCTCAGATCATACCTCCAGCAGTAATTGTATTCATCCTCATTGCCTTCAAGAAAAACAAACCCATAGACACATAAGTACTATACAAGTTGCTTTAATTACTAACAATCTTAAAAAACACGTAATCATCCATTCTCATGTCTCAAAAATATTTTTCAAAGTGGATTGTCATAAACTAAAAATTTGTTTGAATTTTCATTGACAATGGCTTCTTAATTGTATATGACATCTATAGACGTTGAAGTTGTGTCATGTGCTTGGCACAAAGAGAATTTGTTTGCATTGTCATTGACAATGGTCTCTTAAGTGTAGACAATTATGGAATTGGCACAAAGCAAACTACAAGAAGCCTTTGATATTCAATGGTGGATCTACTTGGAACTAATTGGGATGATGTGGACTTTACTACTTTCTTAACTATAAAAAGTGTCTCAAATGCTCAATGACATTCTTTCTTGTCATTGACGTTGGAGATTGTGTTTGCATTATCATCAATTTTCATGAATTAAAAAGGATACTACTCATTTAAGTTAGCATGTCTACACATTGGTCATGTTCTTGAGATGCATTTGTGCATAATTCAGGTACTTGTAGGCTATGCAAGTATCATGGTCATTGTAGTCAGGTATGTCAATATCATTTTGCATAGGAACACAAAAATCTTCTTGTAGAATAAGAAAGTTGACAATAGAGATTCATTCACCTTGAATTGCACCAAAGCTTGTGAAATTACACCTAATGGATTTCATATCCAACTAGTTCTTGAGTTCATTTGGTATGTGTGCATAAGCAAGAGAGACAAATAATTTCACATGAATTACTACCAAATTAACTCCTATGAATGATTATTTTGGAGTCATATTTTGCAAGATCACATTAAATTATGGTTCATCAAGTAAGACATTGTTTGCACATGGTTTTGCCCAATAAGCACAAGAAGATTTTTCCTATGATGGCATGTTGTCTGCAAAAGCTATGCAACTCATTGGATTTATATCCACTTGCATCATCAGATCAAGGGATCTTGATGTATTTGGCTAATACATGGTGGGTTGTTGAGATCCAAAGTTGGATGATAATGTAGAACCTATTATTGCTCAAGTAGATCACAAGAGGAAGGTGACTCTGGATGAGTCAAGTAGCCCTAGTGACCACAAGTCCCTAAATGAAGAGGATATGCAGCAAGACTTGGAAGTCCAAAATGTGCTCATAGGATTGTGCAATCAAGACATGCAAAAGGCAAGTTTGAGAAAACCTACATCAGTGCACAAGATATATGTGGATGATGAGGGCTCGAAGTAATAGCAAAGAAAATTCCATTGCCCATCTCCAGAAGTGGCTCAAAAAGTTCCCTAGCTAACTCCTTCACAACACATGATCTCGGGTGAGGTCATCAACCTTCTATTCTAATCTAAAGGTCTTACAAACTAGGAGGTAATCATGGCCAATTGGTAGTAGCTCATAGAATCAAGGCTTGAGAATACTTAGATAGCCCAACACATTGCTAGTACCTAGATTCGCCCATAGGCACTACTTTTAGTGATAAGAGCATCCAAGTTATACTTGGGAGCTTAAAGCTTCATACAATAAAATTGTGGAGCTTCTAGAGGAAAGGGAAAAAGAGACAGCTGAGAAGTTCACACATCTCTAGGCTGGACCAACTCCTAAGTGGTGTGACATGAAGTTGGGGGTAATAAACTTCACACACCTCTTCACTTCTTGCTACTTTCAAACTGAGTGATAGAGATATTCATCATTGGGAAAGGGACATTAAAAAGAAGCTTTTATACCAAGAGACCACACCATACTATCCTCCCTTATATGAGAATGAAGATGGTAACATTCCAAGTGATGTTGTACTCAAGCATAGGGAGAAGGAAAGGATCAACGGAGACCATAATCTTAGCAAGCTGGTCTGCACCAAAGAGAAGAGCGATACGTTGTTGAAAGAAGATTTTGTAGCTCAACATGACATGAACTGACATATATATCAAGGAGTTTGAAGGGGCTGATTGGGTCGGATGGGTAGATTCCGGGGAAACATTGCACCTCCTCCATAGATACCTTTACAATTTGCTCAAAACACTTTACAAACTATCATTAGACACAGAGACCCATAACTTTCAACAGAGACATAATATAAAATATTCAATTACATATTAAGATGCACCTTGAAATGGCCTTCGCTTTGATATAAGTTTCGTAAGAAACAAAGAAGTGGTCAAAAAGATATGGGCAGTTTACTAGACGGGGGTAAAAACTATTTGAAAAAAAATAGTTACACATGGAGAGTAATAGATTTTTGGTTTGATATCTAATTCAATAACCGAAGAGATAGAATGATGCTCCTTGAAGAGAGCTTTGCATTGATATAAGTTTCGTCCAAATTAAGCCACCGAGCAAAAAGTTATGAGCAAAATCCTAACAGGGGGTCAAACTATCATGAAAAACACATACTCTTTCTACTAGTGCCGACTTGGGAGAATACTACCTCCATGCTTAGACTTCATCAACGATCCAAGTCCCATAGAGGTTGCCTAAGAGGGAAGGATGAGCCCCCTTTGTGGCTTGGAAAATAGATAAACCATGTATGCACAATGAGCGACCGAATAAACAACACTTTTGAGCACTTTGGAAGAGAAAACAATGGAAAAAGGAAAGAGACACTCAAGAGAGAGAACCTGAAGTGACCTTCATTACCAATAGAGAGAGACTCCACTCCAATGCAACTCAAAATACTACAAACACAAGGGATAAGAAGAGGTTTCATACGTACAAGAGGGAGCGAAAGCTCCAAGATTACTCATAGAGAGAGAATGAACTAGAGAGAGATGGACTCAAGAGTCTACATAAGAGAATATCTACAAGAGGGAGAGAAGGCTCATGGAAGAGGCTTGAGGAGACTAGAGCTACAACAACATGAGGTCTAATGGTAAGAGATCATGAACAAGGGAGAGGAGGGCTCCTTTTATAGAGATTTTGTCACCCTCCTTCACCCATTTACAATTGTTGCCTATAGATTCTTTTCCCCATCAATCACATAAGCCCGTATGTCACCATCCATATCCTTTTTGGCTACTCTTGCCATGTGTCCCATCAAAAGATGCTCAAGACTGTTAAAATGTTGAGAAAGTCAAGAGTCTCCCCACATGGAGCCCATAGGGACCCTCGCTTTTCCATATGTCCACATCCTCCTTATTCCACATGGGAATTCTGGAGGGATTCCTCTTGACTCCACACTCCTCCACATGCCTTCCACATGCTTGGCATGTGGCCTCTCTTATATTATTGGAACACATGGACATGAGCCCACCTCTTTATATGACTCACTCTTCCTATTTTCTAAAAACCCCATAATATCCCATACACAAATAACTCTCAACCCATACCAAGGTATTTATAATTCATACCTATGGTATTTACAATAATCCATTCCACTCATCCTCTCAATCCCATACAATATCTTAGAAAATAGAAATAAGGAAGAGTTGCTAGGCTATCACTTGATACTCAAACTCTTATCAAACATAGAAGAAAACAATACCAATGCCAAATAAAAAATATCAATTTTTGGCGTCTCATCTTTCCCCCCCAGCGGATCCTCGCTAGTGACAGAGGGGGTCTGCTAGCCCTCAAGGTGGTCGAGCATAGTAGAATTTAAGGCGATATTCATTGGTTTGTCTGGGTATCACCATGCCGTCAACATGCTCAAGCTGATAGGTTCCATTGGTGACATTCATATACATCCTTATGGAGGCATGGCTAAAGTTAACCAATCTCTGCTTCTATTGTGGAGTTAACCCTCGAGGAAACATGCCTTCTTTCACATATTACTGAACATCTTGCAGTTCTGGCCATCCAATGTCTACCAAAGAAACTGCCCCCCGGTCTTGTACTACAATGGCTTGAGTAGCTAACTCATTTGCCCTTTGATTTTCTTTTCTATCTATATGAACAAACTTGCAAAAATCAAATTGACTACATAGTGCCATAGCCTTTTGATTAAGCTCCTTCAAATGAGAACTTCTTGTCTTGTAATGCCCTTACATTTGCTTTATAATAAGCTGAGAATCTCCTCTTATTTCCAATTCTTTAACTTGACTTTGAAGACAACCCTCCAAACCAAGAATCAAAGCATTATACTCAACTGCATTGTTAGTTGTGATACCTGGAAGCTCTTATCCTCTTGCCCACACCTCTTGACCTTTAGAATTCATCAATACTATCCCCCCGGCTCCTTGTTGATGTGAAGGACTAAAAGCCCCATCAAAATACAAGACAAAAGCTGTTGGTGGTGTCTCCCTTTCATCATTAATGTCCTCCTTATATTTTTTTTCTTCTCTTAGATCATGCCGTCCTATGAGCAAATCTGCCATAGTGGACCTAATGGTATTTTCAGTGACAAAAGAGAAAGAGAACTCTTGAAGCTCTGACAACCATTTTGCAAATCTCCCCCGAGGATTGGGCTTGCAAACTAGATATGCTTATACAGATTGGGAGGTAAGGAAGAAAAATGGCTGAGTGTTGGCTCTTTCCTATGGCTTCTGTAGGAAGAGCAGGGTTTTCTCAGTGTGCAGGGTTCTAAGGCTTTTTGTCACCTACAGATATATTGGGGTTGTCGTTTGTAGTATACATGTAGCTTGGGACCTCGAGTCGTGTTCCAATGAGGGACGTAGTCTTAAGTGTGGTAAGCAAACATAGTGCATGCATGTGTAAAAGGAACGTGTATCATCATGGTTGAGGTAATGAAGGCTTTCGCCTTCATTGGGGGTTGTAGGGTTAGAAGGAGTTCCAAGGTTTAGAAGGACATTCCAGAGTTTAGAAGAGGTTCTAGGGTTAGAAGGAGTTCCAAGGTTTAGAAGGAGGTTCCAAGGTTTAGAGAGAGGTTCTAGAGTTTAGAAGAGGTTCCAAGGTTTAGAAGGAGGTTCCATAGTTTAGAAGAGGTTCCAAGGTTAGAAAGAGCTCCAAGGTTTAGAAGGAGGTTCCAAGGTTTAGAGAGAGGTTCCAGAGTTTAGAAGAGGTTCCAAGGTTTAGAGTAGAGAACATGGTGGAGAACTCATCCCCCTAGTAGATCACGGAGATTAAGGGTTGAGGAACTAAGGGTTTAGGGGGAGCATAGGAGTGGGAGAGGAAGAAGGTATAAGAGCATGGGGGAAAGAAGAGAGAGGAGGAAGGAGGAGGAGGAGGAGGAGGAGGAGGGAGGAGGAGGAGGAGGGAGGAGGAGGAGGAAGAGGGAGGAGGAGAAGGGAGGAGGAGAGGGAGAGGATGGGTTGCAAGGTTGGAAGAGAGGGGAGGAGGAGTTGCAAGATTAGGACATGCTTTTGGACATGGAGTGTACGAAAACATGGATACTTGAGACAATTGCTTGGAATACCAAAGTAGAACTCAACACAATGCCCCAAAGAGTGTGGGCTTCATTCCATTATGGGATATTTATACAAGTTGGAGAGCTTCTCTCTCTGCATGTAGGAATTGTAACACATTCTCTCTCTACATGTAGAACTTGCATATAGAAGTTGCAAGTAGGAGTTGCATGTAGAAATCGTATGTAGGAGTTGCATCTAGGAGTTTCATGTAGAACTCGCATGTAGAACTTGCATGTAGGAGTTGCATGTAGGAGTTGCATGTAGAACTCGCATGTAGGAGTTGCATGTAGAACTCGCATGTAGGAGTTGCATGTAGAACTTGCATGTAGGAGTTGCATGTAGGAGTTGCATGTAGGAGTTGCATGTAGAACTTGCATGTAGAACATGCAAGTTGGATTTCTAAGAGGGATTATTTCTAGCCTTATGCAAGTACAAGCAGAGCTTTGCCACTACTCTACACACACATTCTGTTCTACCTAAGTCCATGTTGGCACGGAGACAACATACTCCCGGATCCATTTTATTACATGTCCTCGGGTTATGTCTTATTTTAATTTTGGAGTTGGAATGCCATGTGCATAACCTAGTGGCTGTTGAGTTTGTGGCATGCGAGTTGTTCTTGATGTAATCCTTTTGCACCATAAAATTATGGTCTATAGTCTCAAGAAGCTTGTCTCCTCTTAAGGAGGGGTAGATGGCTGTGAATGTCAGAGGGGATCTCCTTGATGAGGTTGTGGACTTTGCCATCGAATTTTATTGGGAAGAGATTTGGCAGGGGTCTCGTTGTTGAGGTTGGCATTTCTTGCTATCTTGCATACATGTTGGATGCGATTGCACCAATATCATTGAGTTTGTAGATAAGTTTGTATGCAAGTCTGATATTTTTGCATATAGGAGACGGCTGTGATGTTTGGTGGGGGTCTCGTTGCTGAGGTTGCAAACTCTTTTGCCAATTCATCTTGAGTTTTGGCATAGCTTCTTGTCCTGCTTGTGAATTCATTGCATGCTTTGAGAGTATGGAATGAAAGTGTGTGATACTGTTATTGAAAGCAATCTATTATGTGCTTATGCAAAATCATGTGAGTGCACATGATGTGTCTAACTATATGATTATTTGTGGGATTTAATAGGGAAACTAAGACTCAATCATCCTTAATACGAAATTGATTAGGTCTTCCTAAATGTGCAAAAACATGCATATGCCAGTGAGTGTGCATGTAACAATCTAGTGCAAACTATATGTGAAAAAACGTGCATATGCTAGTGAGTGCTCATGATACAATCTAATCCTAACTAAGGAAGACTTGGTTTCCCAAATCTTTGTTTTTGTCGGGGGTGGCTTGCGTGTTGAAATAGTAGCGCTTCAGTCTAGCTCCCGTTTATTGTTGTGTTGAATTGGACTCCATCCAATGTTTCTAGCACCACAACTCCGATGGGATTCATCTTTCTACTCGGTAGGGTCCTTGACCTAGATACTTCAGTTTCTCCTTGTGTACTTTGGCATTGTATAACAGGACTAAGTCACCTTCCTTGATGTCTTTAGCTTTTAGATTTCTATCAAACCATGCCTTTCTTCTGCGTTTTTCTGTTGTCATGGCATGGTAGGTGACTAGTCTTGTCTTTGTATGCTTCTCCAACTGATAGAGCCTTTCTTTCAAGGATTTATGGTCTTCCATGCATTCTTGTACTGATATGCATAGGCTTGTTATTACAAATTTTAGTGGGACCACAGCTTCAAGGCCGTACATCAATTGAAAAGGTGTGTTCCCTGTATTGAACTTGAATGTGATTTTGTATGCCCATAAGCTAGCATTCAGTTTCTCTATCCAATTAGAACGCTGTGGTTCTACTACCTTGGTGAGAATAATGCATATTATTTTGTTGGTGGATTCGGCCTGTCCATCCCTTGGGGGTAGTAGGGTGTGCTTTTTCTATGGATTACCATGAAGCTAGATAAGAGCTCTTAGATTACCTCATTGACAAAATGTGTGCCTCTATCTGACACAATTTCAATGGGGCATCCGAATTGGATGATCACATTTTCATATAAGAATCTTGCTGTGCTTCTGGGATTGCTTCTGGGATCTGCCTTTCTGACAGCTTTGCTTCAGCCCATTTTGTAAAGTAATCAGTGGCCACAATGATGTAGCGTGCTTGTGTTCCTTTTGCTACTGGATGTATGGGACCCAAATAGTCAATCCCCCATTTTTCAAATTGTTTTTGTGCAACAACTGTTGTTAGGGGATTGAAGACTTTGCGTTGTGGTTTAGTAGTCCATTGGCATACATCACAACCTTTTACATATTCCTAGGCATCTGCCCATAGTGTTGGCCACCAGTAGCCTGTGAGGAGAACTTTTCTTGTTGTGGCTTCCCCTTGGAAGTGTCCTCCTGCAATGCCTTCATGGACTTCACTCAGGATTGGCATGATCTCATGAGGCATTACACATCGTCTTAATATTTGGTCCTTGCCCATCTTGTACAGTTGTCTTGCAATGAGTTGATAGGGTGCAGCCTTTAGAATCAAATTTCTGGCATCTACTGCTTTCATTTCAGGGGGTGGTCTTCCTACCATCAAGTATCTAATGATATATCCACACCACTCTAGAACAGCATCTATTTGAAATAGTGTGGCATCTGGTAAGTCGTCTTCTACTCCAGTGGCTTCTTCTCCCGACTTGTGACTCGAGACATGTGATTGACAATGTAGTGTTGGACACCTTTGTAGACCACTATTTTGAAGTTGAATTCTTGAAGCAAGAGGAACCATCTGGTTATTCTTCCTGTTGTACACGGATGGTTCACAAGATAAAGCAATGCTTGATGGTCAGTGTAGAAGACAAAATCATTTGCCAGTAGATAGTGCCGAAATTTCTTGACACTATACACCATTGCTAGGGCTTCCCTTTCTATGGTGGTATAGTTGATCTCTGCATTATTGAGTTGTCAACTGGCGAAGTAGAATGGGTAGTATTTCTTATGGTCACCAAGTTGACAAAGCACACTCCCAATTGCATACTTGGATCCATCAGTATGAACATGAAAATCAATATCCCAATTGGGAGATATAAGGATGGGTGCTGTGATTAGGCACCACTTTAAAAGCTCAAAGGCTTGGTCACACTCTTCAGTCCATAAGAATTCCACTAATAATTTGTAAAGTGGTCTAGCTATCATGGCATACCGCAATATAAATCTTCTATAATAGCTGACATGTCCCATAAAGACCTGTACACCTTTGGAATTTGTAGGAGGAGGCAATTCCATGATGATTTTGATTTTGTCCATGTCAGTTGCAATCCCATGTTGAGAGATGATGTGTCCCAAAATAGCTCCATGGGTGACCATGAACTGGCATTTTATTAGATTTAGGGAGATGCCGTACTCCCTGCATTTGATTAGTACAGCTTCAAGACATTTGAAGTGGTCTTGTTTGTTTGAATGGATGCACAAATCATCCAAAAACACCTGTAAAAACTTATTCATAATGACTTGAAAGCTGTGAACATGACTCACTAGAATGTGGCCGGGGCATTACAAAGGCCGAATGGCATGACTCTATATGCAAAAATACCCCATTCTATAGCAAATGCAGTTTTTGATTGGTCTTTAGGAGCGTTTTGCACTTGGTTATAGCCATTGAAGCCATCCAAGAAGCTATATATTTTGGAGCCTGCCACATTTTCCAACACTGTTTCTATTAAGGGTAGGGGATAGTGATCCCTAATTGTGGTGGCATTCACATTTTTTAAGTTTATGCATATTTTGAGCTTCTTGTTGCATTTAGACACAATGATGATGGGTGAAACCCAATCAGTGTGCTCTATCTCATAGATGAATCTGGCATCTAGGAGTTTTTCTAGCTCATCATAAACCATGGTGCCATACTTAGGATTTGTGCAATAAGGTCCACATACCTTAGGGTGAGCACCTTCCCTTATAGGTACTGCCACTTCTGGTGAGATTCCTTTCATCTCTTTGTATGACCATGCTAGGCAATCGTGGTATTCCATTAGGAGTGCTTTGAGTTTGGTTTCATCTTCTTAGAGAAGCTGTTTCCCAATGAAAACCAGTTTTTCTTCCTCCCCTTCAAGGGCGAGGTTTATTGTGCGTGTTTTTGCCAGTCCCTCATAGATTGGAGTTTCTCCAATGCTATCGATTTCTTGAACTTCAGATTCTCTGAGTGGTCTTGGCATTGCTATTGGCGCACTGCCACTTGTGTAATTCTTGAAGTATTCCGGCACTTCTCGAAGATCGGCCTCTGATGGTGTTGAACTAGCCTGACAAGTGTCATGTGTACTAGGTGGCATAGTTGCATTTACTAATTTGTTAGGATCTTCTTGACTTTCTTTTTCTGAAGTCTTTGGAATTGGATGGCTTAAAGAATGAGGAGGTGATTGATGGGTTGGTGGAGCGATTAGGGGAGGAGAGTTTGGATCAAGAGGGAGGATGTAGTGGGAGGGATGACCAAGGTTTTGTGAGAGAATACTGACGAGCCCAAGTAAGGGCCAAGGGTTATCCCCCTTTTTCTTGTCCTTCTTATTGAAGGAGCTAAAGAACCTATAGAGCATGCCCTTATTGTGCTGGATTTCCTATCGACCTACACAGAGGGTGGGCTTGTTGTTATAACGAGATTTGCCAACCTCGGTGAGATTACTTAGGTCTGGGATGCCAAGGAGCAAGGAGCATGTAGTTGCTTTGTTGTGGTCCCTTTGCTCAAAAAGCAAACAGTATACCTTGTAGGCTTTTAATGCAGGAGCATTAGAAACGTGCTTGAATCTTATGGGTCTATTCTCTTCTATTTTGACAGCCAAGGATCAGACCATGCTGATATAGTTGGGGGCCAACCTGCATAGCCCTAGAGATTCGTGAGGCCATGAAGACAAATCCACAAGTAAGTAGAGGTGAAGCATTTGCTGGTAACCATATTATGGCAAGCATCTGGAGAGAGTTTTGTGCACCAACAAAAAAAAGATGCTTTGCGGGACATTCATCAATGGATCCTGCAAAGACTCTATCCCTCTAGGAGGACACACTCTCCACAACATTCTACAAGCCTTTAGTAATCTGAGCAACTTTTGAAGCTTCTCAACATATATCAAACCACCTTAGCGGCCCATTACCACAAAGGAAAAAGCAAAAGATTAGCCATTTTGAGGGCCGACGTGATGCTAACCAAGTCCCCAGGGCTACGGTTCTTCCTTTGTATCCACAAGGTTCTGTGTGCATGTAGGGATGGAAGCTTTGAACCTTCTGGCAAGGCTCTGTTTCTCTTATCAGCCCAGTTACTCTTCTAGCCTTAGCTCTACACATTAATGAGGTCAGACTAGCAAATGCAAAAGGTCAAATGAAAGGGTTCCTTTAGTATGAAGAAATGCACAAGCTTTTGAGAGGGCCCATCCCTAGAAAGCAACCAGCACAATCCCTACCAGCCAACATGCAAGTCATCCTAGTTAGTTGCCTCTACCTAGCCTATAAGCAAGCCTTCATTGTCTACCTTAGGCAGATACACCACTCTCCAAGTCCTACCTTAGCCACCGTTAGGAGAGCGATTTAGCCATCCAATGTGGCAGATTCTAAGGAGCAAATTGGAGCAATACATAGCCAATTAGAAGTCTTCTACAAGGCCATGGAGGTGGCAAGGACCTATATAATACACTTTGACATGTGGGCACTAAACCCACAAGGAAAAGCATGAAGAGGGGGCTGCCACATGGGCAACACCTAGGTTGCCATGTGGGCCACAACCTCTAGGAGAAAACCATGGAGAAGTGACTACCACATGGGTAGCAAATAGGCTTCCATGTGGGTAGCACAATGAAGGATGTACTTTGCATGTTAGAGGCTCTCTGGATGATTGGATTAGCATGGATCAGAGGTTGTAGGACTCATGTGATTGTTTGCAGTAGGTTAAGGACTAGTTTCAGGACTGAGAGTAGTTAGAACATAGGGTGAGGCAGGTGGGTATTGTATGGGCTATCTACACAAGGTGTACAGAGATGTTGGAGATGAAAAGGCTAGGGAAATAGTCAGAACAGGGTCAGATTGGCTAGGGTAGATACGTGCCTCCATGGAGTAAAAGGTTGACTAGATTTAGGGCTAGAAAATGCCCTAGAAGAAGGGGACTAGGCTATAAGATATGGTGTCCTCAAGGGCAGCAATGAAACTAGGAGTTAGGAGACCCATTCATGGTTGTGAAATACACATAAGAAAAGAACTTTTGGATTCTATGGTTAAACACTTTTGTGTGTAATTAATGGGGCATGCAGTGGGATACCATCTATGGGAATCATTTCAACATGATAGCAAAGACTTGATTGAGAGTTCATAGGAATGCACATTGACACCAGATTGTTCAAGAGGGTTTCAACATGGACACTAATGGAGCTTCCTCATTGATGATTCATCCTTGGAACCAAAATTTGTGTTGGTGAGGGGTAGTGTCTGAGAAGTCACCTCCCCATTTGTAAGCCCCCATATGATGAGTGCATGGGGGAGGTGGACTTTGGGTTAGGGTTGTCACATGAGCAACACTTTGGCTGCCATGTGGGCAACAAACCTAGAAGGAGGGGGCTGCCACATGGGTAGCTCCTAAGCTACCATGTGGGTAGGAAGATTTCAAAGAAAACCATGGAGAAAGGGCTACCACATGGACGACAAATAGGCTGCCAAGTGGGGAGCACAATGAAGGACATACCTGGCATGTTAGAGACTCTTTCGAAGACTAGATTTTGTAGTTAAACACTTTTGCATGTAAAGGCTATCAGTCTTCTAGTGCTGCATGATATCCTCTTTCAGGATTGTTTCAAACATAGTACTTGATACATGATCGGAAGTTCATGGGAATTGGAGCCTCAAGACAAGGACCTTGCTAAAGGAAGGGGGGGGATCAGGTTTTGATAGGTGTATGAGAATTGTTATTTGGTTATAGACCTTGCCAGATGGAAAATGGGGTGTATAGACCGTAAGAGTTATAGGTAGGATAGTTAGCAGGCTGCAGGAGGTTGGCCTAGACAGTTGGTTGGTTGTATAACTACAAGTCAGGGAAGATTTAAGGTTTGTTTGGCCTATTCAACTTGGCTCTTAATGAAGCTTGGTCAGCGAGATCAAGGCATATTCAGCCCTATATAAAGGGGCCCCATTGGGAACCCAAAAGAATCCAGTTAGTGCTCTCTATTGTAGTAGAGCTTTTGCAAGAAGAAGAGCACAGGTGAGGGGGGCTGAGAATGCGGGAGGAAAGGGTGGTGATGAGTGGAGGTGAGGGGACTAAGCATGCAATTGTGAGGATGCAGGTGGGGGCATGAAGTTGAGGGGGGCGGTGAGTATAGACCATGAGGAGGGGTGGTGAGTAGAGGTGAGGGGCTGACAGAGCAACCATGAGGAGGGGGGAGGGAGATGTGGAGAAAAGGTGGGCAGGGGCATGCCACAAGGAGAGGGTAGGGCAAGGTGGAGAAAAGGTGGGAGGGCTGAGAGAGCAGCCACATGAGTAGGGGTGTGGTGAGGGAATGATGTATCTTGCCACGAGGAGAGAGAAGGTGAGGGAGTAGCCACCAAGAGATGGGATGTGAGGGGGTGAGGGAGCAACCACAAGGAGAGCAGAGGTGCGAGGAGAGGGGAGGTGAGGGAGCAAGCACAAGGAGAGTGGAAGTGAGTAGAGCTTCCTTCCCCCATAATTACCACGTGGAGAATGGAGGGAAGTCCTGTTCTCTATCTCTTTCTCTATGTCTTCTTAAGGAAGACGTGACATGTGGTAGGAGACGGTTGAGGGGGTGTCATGTGTAGATAGGCCATCCCAAGATTGTTAAAGCCATCATTTCTTGAATTTTTCCACACACATTTGAATCTTTTTCCATAAGATTATAGTCTTCATTAGTGATCTTTTGGCCTCCCCATGGGACGGTCTAAGACGGCTTCCCCACATTCGCCAGTGGGCTCTAGTTCATGGGCTCTAGTTTAATGCAAGGCTCTAGTTCAACACCACTGGCAGCACGGGGAATGTAGAGTATGCAAAGCCCCATGGAGAGAAAAGGTTGGATCAGCTATGCACACTAGCAATCCACTGCCAACCCAACTTGAGCTTCGAGACCAGCAGTCCACTGCTAGACTCCAGACTTCGGGTAGATATCATTTGCCCTTCTCTATTTTCCATATACTTCCAAGGTCTTTTAATCACTCTTGTATATTGTATGTAGGCTTTCCTCATTGCAACCTCCTCTATGAAAGGTAATGCTATACTTCCATGCTTTGACTTTTGAGCTTGGGAAACCCCTACCCCACAAGGCCAATTCTACTACATACAACCTTAGCAAATCTACTTCCTCCCTCCCCATAAGATGAGTCTCTACAATACTCTAGACAACCTAAATGAATCTCTTGCCTAAGGCCTATACTTGTACTACCAGGTCAACAAATATTTTCACCTAGTCACAAATAATAATTGTAACCCATTTACTTTCTATCTTTCCCATAATATCCACCCTCACGGCTTCTTATGCCCCACATGCAACAAGTTGTTGATTTTGCATTGCCTCTCCCCTACTTGCATATAACTTTCCACTATAGATGTTGCCTCTTTGAACCATTCCCAAAGAGGGTTCATGTACATAACTCCTCAAAGCATGCATGCGGAGGTATCTAATATTTCAATGCTACATGGAACAAAAAGGACTATTATATGCCTTTACTCATGGCATGGGATGGGCCTTTATTGGAGTTGCTTGTGTTTTCTTCAAGATAGAGACTTGAATCTTTAGTACTATCAAGTGATGATCAGACCCATATAAAGACATGAAAGACTACCTTCAAAATGACTTAAAGATTGTGTGAATGGTTTGTATGTCATTACAATGGTTTCAACAATGATCCAATAACATGTATGAGAACCATGAATGACATCCTGCAGCCCTATACTAACAAATTTATCATAGAGGTCTATCTAGATAATCTACATGGATGATATACTTGTCTGTTTGCAAATCTTGCAAGGAATTCAATAATTTATACTTTTCCTCTCTCAACATCACCAATGTATCAATCTAAATAAATCTAAATTTCTTTTTAAACTCTTATATCCTCATATTCTCATATCCTTCACCTAGTTCATTGAGGATCACTTGAACCATCTATGTTGGCTTCATAGTCTCTCCTATCGACCTCAAGTTAATTGATGTCTTTCATTCCGAGTACATTGGCATGACCATATTTATTGCTATAGTAAAAATTCTAATTGATAGACTAGTCTTGGAGTTTTAAAATTTTAGAAGTTTTCTTATAGTCATAAGAGATGAGTTTTGCCTATGTTCAAGAGTGTGATTTCTTATACTCATAAGAGATAAGTTTTGCCTATGCTCAAGAGTGCAACAATGTTAGGCTTGAGTGGGGCTAGCAAATGGTCTAGACCCTTCTACTTGTCTTGTAGAACAAGTATATTCTCCCTTCAATACTTCCAAGTATCATATTTGAAGTTTTGTAGCTTAGCAAGATTGCTAAACGTAGAGATGATGCAAGTGTCTACAAAGTTCCTATGACCATGCTACCTATGTAAACTAAAATATGCTATATGGGCGAAGATAGGAACTAGAATACATCATCACTTTTCCTTTTTGGACCACCTACAAAATTTTCCTAGATCAAAAGTCATGACTTGCCAAAGTTTAACTAAGAAGTGGGGTCAAAAAGTGTGATATGCTAGTCACGTATACAAGCCGTGTATGTGCTTGTGAGACAAAATGATGATGTGGTAAGTATGAGTGTATGCCCTATGCACAATGTGCTTAGCAAGGGGTAATAGTGCTTAGGGGGAACTGTGTGTATGCCCCATGCAACAAAGCTGATATAATATTGCACCACATGGATGTGATGATGTGGAAATAGTGGTTAGACTTGATGACATGGAAATTGCCACGTGTTCTATTGACTAGGACTTTATCCTCCCACTCCTAGGTGCCTTTATTTGCCATGTATCAAACTTTTGTTACCATATCTTGTGTTGACTGGACCTTATCTACTGCCACATGGCACCTTCTTGAGGCTACTTTTGAGAAGGATGTTGAAGGTGGAATCTTCGCTTTGTCATCATTGAAATCACTTAGGTACATTTTCTTCATCTCTTTTTCTATCAGTGTTCTCATAGCCCATCACTGTGTGTTCTTTGCTCATCGTATTGCTTATAGACTATGTTTGATGTCTACTTTGTTTGTTTAGTTTTTGGCACTGTAGGCATGTTGTTGTAGAGTCCATTGTAGTTGGGCATTGTAATGCTTATGTGTAGTCTTTGTTGCAGCTTTCATTCATGTTGTTTAGCTTATGTACTACATTTGTTGCATGTCTGTTGACTAGTCATTGCTACCCTTGCTTAGTGAAACTTTTCCCTATATGCCAACAACATACTCTCTTTCACACTCTTGACTAGAATGTTGTCTTAGTGAAGGCCACCATGCTCTCATACCAAGAACAAATATGAAAAGGGAGGAGATGAGTAGAGTGAAGATGAGCAGAGAGACATTAGAGAAGTGGAGATGAGGAGAGAGGGTACAGCTAGAGGGCACATCACAATACACTATGAAAATCCCATTTAGGGTTAGGGTTAGCTTTCCCAACCCTTGTGGCCTTTTTACATACCACAAATGACTAATTATACAATATCCCTTTTAGGGCTAGGGTTAGGGTTAGGATTTCCAATCCTTGTGTCCTTTTTGTACTCTTTTGCATTAGCGCTATACATAATATAAACATGATGTTGAGATGAATCATGCCTTTCATTAAGATGATGATTATGGGGAATGAAGGTGCTACCCTAATGCTACAAAGGGTGATCGATATGATCACATGCCAACTATACGAGTGGTGTTGGCAAAAGACAAGGTCACAAGAGACAAAGAATTAGACAAATCGATAGAAGCCAAGATGAGCTTGTGGACCTGAGAGAGGAACCTCAACCCACTTAGACACTAAATGCAAGCCTAGAAGAGATAGAGGGAAATTAAGGACCAAATCTAGGATGAGCTGGAGCATGATGATGAGCTAGAAGTCACTCCAATAGAGAAAAATACAATTAATACAACTTAGGAGAAATCCAAAAGTTGAATGTAACGATATTCAAAGGTCAAGTGCTAAAAATCACTCCCCACTACATGAATTACTTTCGATATACCCCACTACATAAAGCACTTTTAGAATACCACAATTCCTTGCTCATTTTCCATCTTCACCATGATGAATGTTATCATGACATAAGAACTACTTATTTTGATGCACACATCTTTGAGCATTTGTTTTGGCATCACGAATTACTTATCTGCTTCTAAATCTTGAAAGGTTGGCTTCAAGTTCTTCAATTTGAGTCATTGTTAGACATCTTTTGAGATGATGTTGAAATTGAATCCTGCATTAATTAAGACTCCTTTCACCATGTGGTTTTGAATCTTCACTTTGATCATGGACACTTATTGAATGCTTAGAAGTGGAGAAACCATATGCCAAAAGTATGGAGGATAAACTCACATTGAGCAACTATCACTGATGCCATGAGGGTAGCAACAAAGATTCTAGTGGTTGATGATGAGCTAAAAATCATGTTTCCAAAGGGTTTAAAAGAAGATTAAGAAAGACACTAGGTGATTCCAATCCTACCGATGGATGTCAAGTCTTCCTTTCTAAATGGAAACTCTCAAGGAGATGTACATGGAGATCTCAAGTTTTCCTTTCTAAATGCAGATCTTAAGGAGATGTACAAGGAACAATCACGAGAGGGTTTTTTTTTGTGTGCAAAAAAGAGACACCTCTTAAGTATGAAACAACCTCTGAGAGCAAGGCTTAAGGGAGAAATACATCATGCAAGGCATGAGAAATTAAAACCAAATAAAAATCAAGATCTTGTAATAGAGTAATAAAATAACCAAATTAAACTCAAGATCTTGTATCAAAGTGAGAAAACAGCCAAGGTTGAGGCTTATAGTGCCACCTCAAACAATCATGAGGTTTTGAGATCCTTGATTCAAATTGCAAAGTTTGTAGACTCAAGAAGGTGCTTTATGGGATGAAGCTAATAAATTGACATTTTCTTTGTGAGTATCAACTTACCAAAAGCTCCTCATATACTATACATTTTTGTTGAGCAAGGAAAGTATATGATTATTTTCCCTTGTGGATGACCTTATCATCATAGCGAGCCATGAAGAAAGATCTCTCAGACAACTAGATGGTGAGCAAAGAGTTTGAGATGACAGGTTTTGGGTGTATGCACTTCTGTTTGGGAATTGAGGCCTGGCAAGACATCTTCATCTCATAGTAAAAGTATACTGAAGAAATTTTGGAGGCATTTAGAATGTCTAAATGCAAAGCAGTGATGGGCACCCCTATGGAGGTTGATGTGAAGCTCTCAAAAAGAAATATTTTCTCCATTGAGGGTCGAATCCATGTAGAAAAGGCTCATGGGGAATCTCATTTATTCATGCACCATGACCAAACGTCAACTATGCATCTCATCCATTGAGCAAGTTTTCTACAAAGCCCCAAGAGAACCGGGATGCATGTGTTGAAATACATTAGAGTATGGCGTCACCTATGCCAAGGGCAAGACTTTGACAATTTCTGTAAAACCGATTGGGAAAGAGACATGGATAGTAGAAGATCAGCGATAGGATACAATTTTACACTTGGATCTAGAGTTACCTCATGGATTAATAAAAAGCAGCCTCCTATTGCTCTTTGTCATACTGAGGCTTAGTACGAAGCAACTTCCTTGGACATTTATTATCACTTTGTGCATGAGATGGAGAGGTTGAGATGGTCTATTGTCCTACCATGGAGAATGGTGTGGACATCATGAAGGCTCTTGGAAGACATTTGTTGGAGAAACCTCTTCATTATTGACCTGGCATCATACAAATTGGGTGGGCCAACTCAGACAAAAGAGATAGTTCACTTTTGGGTACTCTGTGTGTGTGTGTGTATGCACGTGTGTGTGTGTCTACATGCGCATGCGTGTGTGTGTGTGTGTGCACGCACGTGCATGCATGTGTGTGTGTGCACATGCGTGCATGCGTGCAAGACTCTAGACTACCGCTTTTCATAGTGAAACGAAAATATAGTAGAGATTGACAAGGCATTAGAAAGAGAAAATTGTTGTATTGAAAGGAAAAGTTTCAACGAGTAGGTGAATCTATACTAATGTTTGTAAGAAATTTTTTCAAGAGGTATGCATCTTGCCAAAAACAAAATTACATGATTGCTGAAAAAAGTGGAGCTTTGATGAATCATAGCAAGCGTCACTTTTATTGAAGAGGGGAGTTTGCATACCTACCACCATCCAACAAGAAAAATATGGTAAGAACTAGCTTAAACCTTAGTTGGGAAGACAGATGTCCTCCCTTGTTGTCGCGGTCATTATAAAGATACAAACTTAACCACTAACTTATGAAGCTTTATAATTGCAAAGTTATATTGGAGTAATGGTACGATTAGGGGAAGAGTGCAAGACACAAGGAGCTATCTTGGTATCATTATGAAGGTAATTAAGGAAGAGAGGATAAATGGGGGGAAAGTGTGTGAATTAGGTATGAAAGCATAAGGAAAATCATGAGAAGAAGAAGTTATAAAAAGATAGGGTAGAAGAGCAAGAATAAACCTTTATGAACAAATTTAATTAAGGAGAAGACTTATCAAGGGATAGAAGATAGGGCACAATATTAGAAATTTAAGACCATGGAGGGTGAGGGAATAAATTAAGCAATAGAAAGTTAGAGAAAGATTAGAAAGGGGGGCAGTGTGATAAGTGGGGATGAAAAAAACATGAAGTGTTTGAGAGGGCAAGAAAAAACGAGAGTAGAGCTAGTTAAATATAGCCAAAAAGGGGTCCTAATCAAATCAGAGAGACTAATAATAAGTTATAATGATTAATAATAAGTTATAATTACTAAAGGAAATAGATTGTAATAAAGAGGCGAGGAGGGTTAGTAAGGGGGTTGAACTAAAGGTTGAGGGGGAGAGAGAAATAGTTTGGAGAAAGGGGGTTGAACACAGTTAGAGAGAAAAATAGCAAGAAGGGAAAGAGAGAATACACAGGTAGAGGGGAGAATAAATAGTGAGAATGAATAGAGAGGGCGAGGGCGGGGGGGTAGAGGGAGGAAGAGAGGGGAGGAGAGAGAGAGATAGATAGAGGAAGTATAGGGAGAGAGGAAAATTAGGGAGAGGACAAAATAGGGAGATTAGGAAAATTAGAGGAACTAGGACCCAATTAGAGAAAATAAGGGACAATAGGAAAAATACGGAAAATGTAGAGAAATTAGGGAAAATTAGAGAAGTTAGGGAGAAAATAGATCAATTGGGGAGAAATAGGGAAATTTAGGGAGACGGGGAAATTAGAGGGCGGGTGGGGGGGAAGAGGGGGTTAAAAAGAGACAAAAAAATAGAGTGGCATGGGGTAGGGGAGGAAGAAAGGGTTACAAAGAGAGAGAGAGAGAGAGAGGGGGGGGGGGGGGGGGGGGGGTTTATAAATGGAGAGATTGAGTGAAGGGAGGGGGAGGAAATTAAGGGATAACAATTAGTGCAAGTAGAGATAGAAAGTGAAAGGTTTAAAGAAAGGTGTTAAGGGAAAGAATGTGCATGCGTGCATCCATGCGCGCATGCACGTGTGTGTGTGTGTGTGTGTGTGAATACTGTACTCTCTCGTAACTATGTAGGTACTGCCTAGCTCTACTTTGTAAAGTACTAAGTAGCTCGAATGCCCAATAGGTCCCAATTTGGAGACTAGATAGAGGCTGAGTGTAACATGATGGTCAGAGGTACGAGCATTAGCTAGGGCTTGGGGCTAGTGCTTTAGTAGACCATGTGAACTTATGTAATGTTGCAAATTTAGCCAATTCCCAAGTTTACAAAGTCAATATTGAGTGGATGTGATTCTTCTGAACAAAATTCTCATTGAAGCAAAAGAGTTCAAGAATGTTGATAAGTGTGTTCTATATAGTCTTCTCTCCCCCTACTCATGTCATCTTTCCATCCCCCTTGATCTTCCACACATACCATGGGTTTTAACACTTTGCACCCCCGTTTTGGTTGTTCATGTAATGTTCTTTTTTATCCATAGGTTACATTTGGCCTCCAATGGGCACCAACCCAATCATCATCTTTCCCCATGCATTTAAACCCTTTTCCATGCTATTGTTTTTCATCTAAAGAATCTCTTTTCCCCCGTTCAAAAGTGTCTGATACTAAATGCTTCAAAAAAAATTCAAATGTCCTTGAGGTGTTCATGAAAAATCCTAGCTACTTTTTAGCTTGCTTATCGATGTCCCTGCTCATTGCCTAAGGTAGCCTTGGAAGTTCTTATAAATGTTATCAATGATCATTCTGATGCTCTATCAATCACTTTTTCTTTTCTACCATCATGCAAACAAACATTTCCATGCATGCTTTTGAAGAGCCTTTCATAGGATTATCTTTCTTTATGCAAGTACATACGAAAAGGCCCAACTCAAGAAACCATAAGTGTAATTATAGACTTTGTTTTGGTACTTCTTCTTAGGTTTTGTAATTTAGTTCACAACAAATATCAATATCTTAACATTAGCCTTTAGATGTTTGAAGCTAATATTGATATTCTACTACATTCGGCATACATTAACTCTTATGCAAACAAAGGGAGCAATCCAACTGATTCCAAGGAGCACAATGTCCAACCCAAAGGTGATTTTGAGATTCCAACTCCCTTTCATCATTGACAAGCAAAGGCCTTTAACTATCGTGAAAACCTAGAAACTCATAACACAAGGGAAGGACTCATTCTTGGATTGTATCATTACTGAGTACGTGCACCATCTCTCCACACGCTATGTGCTTATACTTACATGTATGATGCATTCTGCTTTGAAACAATGCTTTATATAGTGTTTCTTACACTAAAATATTCCCTCTTTTTTGCATGCACTACACTAAGCAATAGATGTCACAAACCAAAAGTAATAAACAGTATCACATTTAATTTGTACTCAATTGCTTGACCACATGCAAATTCAACCCTCTACAATCCTTTAAAATTACCTTGGGCATCCTCATTTACTTCAGTGTTTTTTTAAAGCTGAGCCAATACTCAAAAAGTGCAACCATTACATGACCTTACAAGATGTTCCTTGCACCTCAACCCAATGCTTGATGGTACCTACTTCAAAGTTGCTATGCAAGAACCATGGAGGTGATCAACCACAATATTCTCCTTCAATGGATGCCCTTTTATAAATGGCTCCCTATTATAAAGGAGCATTGAGTCTACTTGATTGGCCCCATGGCTAGCATTATGCCAACCAAGGACCTTGCTCATCATCCTTGATTGCTACCACATGTACAAGGAAGCTTGTCCCACCTATGAGCAAGCAATGCAAGGTTGTACTTCGCTCCTATAAAACTTTCAAGCAATAACATATGTAAGCTCTCAAGTCTCTAAAAGAGTATAAGTCTCAATCTTGTGACTTGATTGAACTTGAGTCTATGCTATTTAGTCTAGCTCTTCATCATGTGTACAGGCACTCATGTTTTCACATGGTATCAGAATAAATTCATGCCTTCTGCTAACACATAGTGTTTCATGCCTTCTGCTAAGGCATAGTGTTATGAATGTGAGATTCAATTTTAAAGCTTTATGCATTTTGTGATCTTAGTCAAAGATAGAAATAAAGACCTATTAATATCTACGGAAGACCTCGCGTCAATGAGACAAATTACAAACACCAAAAAGTGACTTACTAAATCTGGATAACCAAACAAGCTTGTGTGCCATTTTGACTGATATGGCATATATCATTTTGGTCTTATTCAAATTGTGGAGACTTCCTTCTTAAGGCATATGATTATGACATCTAAGCCTTTCTCCTCGTCGTCATAAACACAGCCATCTTTCAATCCCCCAATGGGTAAGCTTATCTTATTTCATGCTCTAGTTTCCTACTCTTTTACTTCCCCAAAAACATAAAGATTTGCTCTATTGACTTTGTTGCTGACATCAGCAACCATTTCTTTCTTGATTGAGCTCACTTGATTGGTGATCATATCCTTAACCATGGAGACAAGTATCAATGCTAGCGGAGATACATTGCACTTGTGTTGGGCCTCTGCAATAATCTCCAACTTTCCATTTTTCTCCATATCCTGCAGTTTTCTCCAAGGGACTGCAAGTAATAGATTTGCTCCTATGTGTCGAAGATGATCCGCCATTTCAGAGGAGCCTTCACATAGAGAGTGGGTGTCAAATACTGCTACAATGGCCAAGTATGAGGGCTTGCTTACTGGAGTTGAGGTAGCAAACAAATTCATCCTGGGAAGCTCCATCTTAGCGTGAGAACCCCAATTCTAAACTAAAGTGAGACTAAAGTGAGGTCTAAATTGGGACCTACGAATGAACTAGTATAGAGACTCTGAGCAGTAAATGATGACCTAGAAGGTGTGGCAGTGCACAACTTCAAGCTAACTAATTGAGAATGGGAGTAAAAGCTACAAAGTGGAGTTACCTACAAAGTGGGCTAACGCTAAACACAACGTGCCTATTCTAGAGATGGAACTCGGCACCACATGGCCTAGAGCTAAAGCTTTACTATTGCAGGCAACGAGACCTAGGGCTTCTTGCATGTGCAACCTAAGAAAGTATATTGATTGCTGAAGTTTCCTGCGAGAGAGAGAGAGAGAGAGAGAGAGAGAGAGATTTTATAGCCCTTCGTGTTCTTCATGCTTCAAAGTATGTGTGAGAGTTTGCAAAATGAAAGGATACAAGGAAGAAGAATACAAATTCAAGAATGAAAAAGCCATGAAGATTTCATCAAGCAAAGAGGCGGCCTCTAACAATGACCTCTTCTTAGAGCTACATGGATCACCACTTTTATATATGAATTTATAAAAAGATGACCAAATGAGTAAACCTAAACTTCATAATCTCTCTCTTACTACCTAAGTAGTAACATTAGTACTAAGGGGATCTCACATATTGTGTACTACTCAATACTAATGGGAGCTAGTGTAGGCCATTCTATGGGCTATCCATAGGTGCCACTTATTCCTTGGTATGTGCCTTGTAGGCCTAGTTATAGTTAGTTAGGACTATTGGTACAGTTAGTACATGTACCACCTAGGTCAATTAGGACACTTAGTCCAGTTAGGGCAATTATCCCTAGGGCTTTGTTATGTTGGCTCTACCTTGAGCCTCTACTCTCAGTTTTGTAGCAATCTATTATAGCATCTCGTTTTTCTCCTTCTTGCTTCCATTTTTGAGCTTCCATTGCTTGTCATAACTAACAGTGGTAACAGAGCAAGTCGGGAATCCATTCCCTCAGCCATTGACAACCTTCCCAAGCTATTTGGCAACCTCTGGAGCCCTCATTCCTGCTGGTCTTGCTAGTTTTCACATTCCCATTTGGCATCCCTTTGCCTCGAGTTGCGAGTTCCCCTCCATTGGATCTCTTTCTCTCTATTTCTAAGTGCTCTCCTCCTCATGGGAGCACTTTCTTTTGCTATAATTCTCATTTCCAGGCCTCATTTGCTCACATTCATAGCGTTACACTACTGACCTTTCGAGCTACATCATTGGTTGATGCATTTTTCTTGTATTTCAGCACCATGTCTAACGACAAAGATGATTTGTTTGGGATGCTTGGGGCTTATGACAAACTTGATGGCACCAACTATCCCATGTGGTCATACATGATGGGACATGTTTTGGTTGCCAAGAATCTATGGCATATTGTTTCAGCTTCTGAGGTCAAGCCTACACGTAGTGCTACTTCTAGTGTTGCACCTACTGCCTCTGGTGCTTCTTCACGTGATGGTTCTACTGCTACTTCCAGAACACCTGCACCTTCTGCTATAGGTACTTTGCCTCCTACACAAGCAGATTCATTGGGATGGTCACAATGCCAAAGCACATGCCTTGATTGCTCTTTCAGTGAAACGGGTTATTATCCCTCATATCTGGTCTTGCAAGATAGCTAAGCAAGCATGGGATTTGACTAGTTGGTTGCTCTTCTTCTTCAAGAGGAGCAAAGTTGTGCGAATCACAATGCTTCTATGGCTAGCGATCAAGCATTTGCTGCCCATCACAAACACAAAGGTAAAGGCAAGGGTTCACAGCTGGAAAACCCTCTCATTCCCATGTTGATCATTCACATGGTTTCTCTTCTTCAAGGGATAATAAAAAGAAAAAGAGATGTAACTATTGCAGGAAACATGGGCATGATATTTCTGAATGCAGCAAGCGCATTGCATCTGAAAAGAAGAAGAGAGAGTCTAGTCTTGTAGTATCTGGTTCTTCTAGTGCAGAAGATCGACATGAGTCCACTAATTTTGCACCAGACCAGCATTGGGCTTTCTTGGTTATGTGTCAGTATAATCCTGATGTTCATGATGCTCATATGGTAGTTTCAGATGTTCATGATGCCTGGTTCTTTGATAGTGGTGCTAGCAAGCACATCACTTCCTATCGGAAGTTATTCAACTCATTAGAGCATACATCTCAGGGGGGCAATGTTACATGTGCCAATAATGCATCATATACAGTGAAAGGTATTGGACTTGCTCTTACTTCTATCTCTAGTGGTGTTGTCACTCTGGAGAATGTGCTTTATGTTCTAGGCATTTGTAAGAACCTCATTTCTATTTCAGTCATTGCTACATGTGGCTTTTAGTTTACTTTTTATGGTGTTAGGTGTGCAGTGTATGATGCTACACATGCCTTTACCATGGTCTTGATTGGCACATTGTTTAGAGGTCTTTATAAACTTGATGCTTATGACAAATGTTTGGATGATGATGCTGCACTTGCAGATGCACATGCCTTTTCTCTTGATTCTACCATGGCAAATATCCATTTGTGGTATGAGAGGTTTGGACACCTCAATTTTGGAGCCCTGGTGAAGTTATATAAGGAGGGTATGGTTGTTGATCTTCCCAAAATGCATTTGCCTACAAAAAATGTTTGTGAACGATGCTTGCTTTGTAAGATGCACCGTGTTGTGTTTCCCAAGGATGGGAGAGTTGGTGCTTCACGCAAGCTTTATTTGGTTCATAGTGATGTTTGTGGACCCATGAGGTTGCAACTCTTGGGGGGTTCTATTATTTTGTCACTTTTATTGATGACTTCACCAGGTATACTTGGATTTTCGCATTGAAATCCAAATCTGAAGTTTCTTCATGCTTCAAGCACTTTGTTGCCTTGGCTGAGAATGAGAGTGGGCCGCACATTGCTCACCTTAATATACACGGGGGGGTGAATACATGTCAAAGGAATTCGCTCTTTTTTTTGCTTCCCATGGCATACATCATCGATGCATGGTACCTTATACTCCTTAACAAAATCCCGTGGCTGAGCGAAAAAATAGGTTAGTGATGGAGATGGCCAGGTGCATGTTGAAAGGCAAACATTTGCCTAACAAGTTGTGGTTGGATGCAGTCGTGTGCAAATTACATCCTGAACAGATGTCCTGCAAAGGCATTGCAGACTATCACACCTTATGAGGCTTGGACGGGTCGTAAGCCTCACATTTCCCACATGAGGACTTTTGGATGCTTAGCTTATACTCATGCACCTTCACAGAGATGGACTAAGTTGGATGATAAAGATGTCAAGTGCATTTTTATTGGGTATAGTTCAGAAAGCAAGGGCTATAAGCTATATCAGCCCCGCACAGGCAAGTGTTTTGTCAGTCGGGATGTTGTGTTTGTTGAATCTTCCACTATGCCTTTGCTGGACTGTCAAAAATAGCCCATTGTTGCTAAGGGCTATGCTCAACAACATGGCATTGACTTTGAGGAGACTTTTGCTCCCACATCCAGGATCACTACTATTCGTATTGTTATTGCCTTTGCTGCCCACTTTCATTGGGAGATACATCAGCTTGATATCAAGACAGCTTTCCTTCATGGGCAAATATTTGCAGGAAGAGGTCTATGTTTCCCAACCTTCTGGCTTTGAGGTTGAAGGTTCTGAAAGCATATTGATTGAAGCAAGCACCTCGAGCTTGGTATTCCAGGATTCATACTCATTTGATCAAAATAGCCCTACAGAGGCTACCCTTTACATCCGCAAGCGTGGGACAAATTTGTTGATTTTAGTCCTTTATGTGGACGATATGCTTGTGACTGGGACACATGCTTGGCAAAGTGCAGATTTTAAACTTGATTTGCAGCAAACATTTGCTATGTCTGATCTTGGTCTTTTGCACTACTATCTGGGCATCCAATTTGCTAGTAGTGAGGGGGGCATTTTGATGTCACAATCCAAGTACATTAGACACCTTTTGCAACGTTTTCAGTTTCAGGATTGCAAGCCAGCGTCCACACCATTAGAGCCTGGTTTTCACTTCTCTTCTGAGGATGGCAGCTGTACATGACGTGAAGCGTGTTTTCAGATATCTCAAAGGCACTCAACATTTAGGCCCTCTATATGGGACTGATACTTCACTTGTCATGCATGAATTCACTGATAGTGATTGGGTTGGTTGTTCGGACACTCGCGTCACATAGTGGCAACGTACTTCATGTGTTCTTGGTTCAACAAGAAGCAGAGTACAATTGCTACTTCTAGCTATGAAGCTGAGTACAGAGCAACTTTTACAGCTACAGTGGAGTGTGTTTGGCTTCGGAAGCTATTTGCAGAGCTTTGTGCATGTCAATAGTCAATTAGGACTATTGGTACAATTAGTATATGTACCACCTCGATCAATTAAGACACTTAGTCCAAGAGCAATTAGCACAATTAGGACACTTAGTTTATGTTCACTCTCCCTTGAGCCTCTACTCTCAATTTTGAAGCAATCTATTACAACATCTCGTTTTTCTTCCTCTTGCTTCCATTTTTTAGCTTCCATTGCTTGTCATAACCAGCTAAGAACCGCCATTTTGTGTACTACACTCTACCACAAGTATCAAGAGGTGATGAATCTTTTGTAACTCACATCCAACCACCTTCCAATAGCCTATACTGCAAGACACCAAGGGATAATACCGAGATGTGTGGTGCCTTGGACATAAGATAAGGTATGAATAGTGCTAAAAGGCTTTATCCAACATGTGCAAGCAATGCAAGTTTGTTAAAGGAGAAGGCTCATCAAAAAGGTAGTCCAAAATCTCTCCATTCAAGCTACAACTGCTTGTGAAGACTAAACGATTTCATTTAGCCTCTCCAAGACGAGCATCTAAATCAAACTGATATGGCAAAGCACCATTGAGATAGAATTATCACAATACCAGCAAGCCTCAACATGGACTAAAACTTCACAAGGTGAAATTTGCACCATTTAATGATTTAAAAAGCACCACAAAGCCCTATTTTTTGCAGCATAGCAATATTGCAATACTAAGTTTCTAGGCACCGGGTGGTTGCATACACCTAGTTAAAGTGCTAGGCTCATTGGACCCGAGTTGGGCAGCTGAACAGCCAATAGGCTCATTGCATGTTGCCTGCCTTTTCAAGGAAATAGGATACTTCTGCTATCTTCCTTGCACAAATCGTTTCTTTGCCTAAAACATTGGATGTCAGCACAACAAGGAGGCAGACTAGAGAAGGAACAAACTAAGAGAAACCGCAAGACTAATATAAGACAGCAAGATTCCACCCCAAACTCCATTGTTTTCTCATATTTATAGACTGCATACAACGTGCAGTAAAATTAAGTGCCAGGTAGGGATAAGTACCCCATGACCTTCAGCCAGGCATATACTCATTACTCAAACAAAGCTGGAAATCTTGCATTAATCCTTACATTCATGGCACATGGCACAAGATCCAAGCCAAAAAGTTTCCAGCCTCCTTCTAGTTGAGATTAAGTCTTGCAATATTCCTTACATTCATGGCACAAGATCCAAGCCAAACATTTCCAGCCTTATTCAAATTGAACCTGAAATTCTTACTCTAGTATCCCATTCTAGCGCATCCGATATAGTTGGGTTCTGGATACCTGACACCTTTTCCCATTGAAAGAATAACTAAGCTTGATATCAATGTCTCTTGGATTTTTGGCATTTGGTGAGACTGACATTGTCCCAGTAAGAGCTTCATTTTCACATATTGTGATAACATCTTCCAGATACATCACTGTTTGCTTCCAGTGTGTTGATCGGGCCTTAGGTCCTGCACACAGACATTGTTATCATCAAAAACAACAATTTCTAACCAAAAAGAGAAGCCAAACAAATTTTCCACACATTCCTTAACTACTCAAGTTGAGTTCCTAACAAATACTCCACACATTCCTTGACTAATCCAGTTGAAAAGTTCCTGTCGACACGAGATCCTTAAAAAAAATGCAATACCTGTGGAGAAGCCAGTCGGCTTGTGACATTTTGTAAAAGATACATCGAAATATGCAACCAAAGCATGGATGAAATCATTGCGATTGGCAACAAGCTTAAATGAGGCAGAGAATGATACATCTCCAGAAACCATCTTCTCAATATCCATTGTCTGCACACTCAAAGGCACTTCAATTAAGACCAAGGTCAGAGGATGCAACCACAGAAGCCATTTCTCCTTCGAAATTTATGTGTTAAGCTCATACCAGACAACAAAAGCTTGAGTACAGATAAATTAACATGAATGTGAATCAAACCTTTAACAGGGGACTATTGGTAACTATCTGATTTTGATCGACTGCATCTACAAGAGGCTCTAGCATCGCTTGTTTCTTAATGCAGCTCATGTCAAAACCATAAACATTATCCCAGACTGCAAGAAAACACAGAGTCCAGTTAACAATCTCACTTTAGTTTACTGGCAAGAAAGGCAAGCAAGCAACTAAATTAGAGAGATTGCTACAGGCTTTCAAAAGTTTCTGTATTTGATGGTAAGAACTTACAATGGATCTTATCCTGCTTATAATCAGCATCCTCAATGGCAGTAAGGTACAAGGATGTTCTATCTGGTAAAATAACTCCACCAGGGACCTGCAAGAAAATATGAGCAAGGCCTCCAAAAGGACGGATTCTTCTTGCAAAAAGATTTCCCATTCACTTAAGGAACCAATCACCAAACATTCCTGAAAGTATCTGTTGACCTATCTGTTGAAATTCCCCTACATAAAGCATTGAGCCCTCAGTCCCCTCACTAAGCTGGAGGCCAGTCAGGATTAATATTGAGGCGTCAAGTTGTATAGTTGACTGAATTTCCGCCCTACCTCTCCTCAAAGGCCATTTGTACAACAGTTTTACAGGTCTGGGATTCCCGATTATTAATTTAAAGAGGAGAGAGGAGAAAGTCTATCTAGCAAAAGATTCACACGTCCAAGATGGATATGTTTAGACCTTAAATTTGAATTTGCATCCTACTAGGGTCTATACTCATGATGATCCAGATCATCCCAATGACCTATCGTGGTACGGGACACTACAGATACTATCGATAGATGCATCAAAATTTGTAACCGGGAGAAATTTGAAACAAATACCAATGCCAAATGTATTAGAATCTGGTTACAGAACTGAGATTATATAAGGTTTGGCTAGTGTTTTAGTAAAGCTAATCACTTTACTAAGGCCAATGTGCTTATGAATAAAGTTTGTGTTGAGAACCTTAGTTGCTTGATACTTGTAGCATCTTGGATTACTTGTTGACAAGGAGTAATGGATTTTGGGTAGTAAATATTCGATGGATTTTGGATGAGTGACAAGTAACTTACTAAATGTTCATGACATTTGGTAAGGTTGTCACTATTGGGGCTATTTAAATCTGTATAAAGGAAGTTAATAAGAGTGTTCGCCATCTCCCTTACAACTATGTGTATTTAGATGGATTCTAAGGCATTAAATTATGTACAAATGATATTGTAAATCTAGATAAAAAAGACAAGTATAGTTAGCAAAGATTGGCATGACATTGAAACACTACGAATTGCACAGATTCCAAGTTCCTTTGTGATACTACCTTACAAATATTGGTATTGAAATCTAATTCTAGATTGAGGTATGTAGACTAAGAATGTTATGTCCACAATTGGACTAACTAGAATGTTACAATTGGACTAACTAGAATGGCATAAGCAAGACTGGAACAACTTGTGTTATTGCTAACGTATTGGATCTAGGGTTTGGAGGTTGTCTAACCTAGGGTTTAGATTAAACTATGATTAAGACGAGCTACCGAGGATGAGGTCTAGATCTTGTGGACTGGGAATGGCATCTCTTCCCTCTTAACATAGACCTGCTGGCTAGGGAGTGGGAGTAGCATAGCTAGAGGACGGAGCCTCTTGTACACGTAGACCTGCTAGCTAGGGAGCAACATAGCTGCCGTGTGCTATGGGACGCATGTTCTAACCTTGAGGCTGGGTGGCTCTCGCGGTGGTATAGACTCCAGGCTCCGCGGTGGCTCGACATACTGAGGTTACGATTGGGGGTTATTTTGGGGGATTATCCTACGGTACTTTGGACTCTAGCTTGAAGTTGAACCCCAAGGTCAAAAGTTTTACTTGACGAAGTTTGGGCTGTTTCACTATGGCCGTTCCACATATCCTCCTCCAAGTCTCCATTCAAAAAGGTAGAAATCACATCTATCTAATAGATGGGAGAGTCAATGCAATCACTCTCCCATGCGAGCTGTCAAAGAAAAGGTCTAATCCTGATCAAGACCTTATGCCGGTGTGCAACCTTTGGCCACCAACTTGGGCTTGTACTCGTCGAGTTCATCTAACTTGTACATCGCTTTGTAAATCCAATTGGTCTCACTCACGACTGGTCTGAGCAGCAAATCTCCCATATGGTTCTTCTCAAGGGCCTAAATTTATAATCAATTGCTACTTGCCACTCCTTCAAAGGTTCTTGGCTCTTGATTTACTTGAATCTGAGTCATCGACTTAGTTTACAATAGCAATCTTTTAAACTCATCTACCTCCAATCTACTCTCATGAATCTCCGTCAGACACGAGCACATCTACAATGCTGGTAGCTTGTCATGGGCTTCCCCCATTAAAGGCTACCTAGGAATACAAAGAGCATATCTATCATAAGAGTAGAATATATCCAATCTTACAAATTAATAGTACAATCGAAAGAGCAAAGAAAAGAAGGGAGTTTGTAAACAACCTACACAAAATTAATAGTAAATGAGAGAAAATAAAAAATAAAAATAACTTAGCTGACAAAGCTACACTTATGTTCGCAATAATACCCAAGCATAAGCTGCAATCTAGGTTTCGAAAGATATCAGAATTCCCAAATTTTATCATCCAAAAGGATCAATCGGTAGAATTCTTTAGAGAGACCATAAGATTGATGTAACCTGGGTGTGTACATTGTAGTACATATAGGTTTGTTACTGTATGAGTAACCATGGTTGGAAATAGATTCATCAGCTTGGTGCCCTTCTTTGCACAAAATCTCTCAAAAGCATTGAACATATAGGTTTGGTACTATATAAGTAACCATGGTTAGACACTTGATGAGGGTGCAAGTGGTCAACGGGTTCCCAAGATTTCCTTATGTGTGGAATCTGGATTAGGTTATATTGGCTATAGGGGTTTAACTGCCTAGGGGGGACTACTGTATTAGTGATCTCCTTAGAGGAGTATGAGATTGCCCAATGGTAAAATATGCCAAGTATGGTTGGAGATTCTGCCCATGAGAACTTACACTTAATCAGGAAGTGAAAAGTCTATTCGAGAAGAGGAGCTGGCACTCAAGCATGCCTAGGAAAGCTTGCATGCAAGCTTTAGCTGTGCCACGCTTGACAGATCGACATTACGTACAACTTGCATCAACTTCCTCCACATGGTTCTCTGTACAGCAGCAGGTACCAATAACCAAAGGCTTGTATGCATGGATGCGCTGGCCATGAACCCACCTTTAGACATGCTGCAGGGGGCATGCCCAATTCAGAAAGAACAGAGATCGCAATCTGGGCAAACCAAAAAAGCTACATTTGTAAAAATATAGTATGGGTATAGATCAATACATCCCTTATATCAACTTTCAAGGAACTAACTTTATCTAAATCTAGGAAACCACACCATATATCACAGTGCCCATAACAAATTCACACACTCGTTTGTCCATGATGAAGCGCAAATCTATTAATATCATAGGGTCTAACTATTCAGATAGCTGTATATTGAGCATTTCAGGCCATGGGATTTGACAGCAACTTGCCAAATACGTAACAAAGTGCTGATCATTCCATTGAAAAAAGTTTGCATCTATATATCCATAGAGTACACCTCAACAGGGTAAAATTTGAACTGCCTTATTGCGACCTGTGCATGGAGGCTGGGACACTGCTGGAAAATGGGGACTTCTGTGCCGTTTCATCCTTTACTTCAAGCATTGCCAGATTACCAAATTTTAACAACGGAACTAGAGACAGCCCAGAAGAATCCAAAACAGCCATAACAAAAGATATGAGACCACTGGAAATGAGGACTCACCAACCATTTGTCCCTTGCATACAGCACAGAATTGAGCATGTTCTCAAAGAGAAGGAAGTAGCCCATCCACTCCGAAACAATAACATCCACATGAAGTGTCGGAAGGTCAATCTCCTCTATCTTTCCTTTCAGCACCGTGATGACTGCACAATCAAAGTGGGCTTAAACAGCAACCCTTCAGAGCACCACAACCTCCTTCAAAAATGGACCTCTCTCCTATCCCTCTCTGAAAATACCATACCTGCCACTCACCATTGCTGTAACCATTTGCTTTGACAATTTCCACTGCTGTGTCTGCCATTAGGGAGCACTCAACCTGGAGAAGATACCAGTTACAACTTTTCAAAAGGCTCTAAACATCAATGCTGCTGCACAATGTCGATACAATCTTCAGGTCAAAAGGAAAAATGGAGAGATATATATATGAACAAAGATAATGAGACGGTCCACCCACAGCATATACATGTTTGGCTCCAGTTCTTGCACAGAATAGAGAGAGTATTCCAGTGCCAGCTCCGACGTCAAGAACAATCTTATCTTTAAACAAGAAAGAATTCTGATAAATCACGTTTTGATATGTTCTTGTTCTAACGGTATCTTTCAACATCTCCTGTGCACACATCCCTGTTAGCAAATTATCTCGGTTGCGTTCGTATGCAGCAAATTGACACGTAAGAAAATTCAAAGTTTAAACCACTTTACTCAAATTCACAGAAGATACAAACGTGCCAAAGATAACAGCTTACTTCGTGGATACCTGCAGACCAGTCATGGCGAACACAGGCGATATCAGTTTACAGTGATTTTGGTTATGAGAGATTAATTTTTTCACAAAAGCTTGCATTCAACTTTCAAGGACTTTTAAAGCATGCCTTCCAGCAAAGCGGTACGGCGTTCGTACCAAAGTGACCGTAGGAGTCAAAGTAGTAATCCGCGCTTGTATGATCCGATCCAGTCACATCCTCGGAGTGAGAGAGCAAAGCATTTGATGGGCCAACTGAAGCGACATTGCCGTTCTCCACGATGATGCTCTCGTTGCTTTCGTCAACGTCTACGGAGGTCGCATTCAACTCGGCATCTGGACCAAGGAAGGCAACATTGGAGTCCTCCGCGATGATGCTCTCGTTGCTATCGTCAACATCTACAGAGACCGAATTTAATTCGGCCTCTGGTGGTTTGTTGCTCTTGGGCCTCCGACGCCCCATTTAACTGGAACTCGCAAAGTGAAATGCTATTCCGCTTGTAGGACAAGAGTAATGTTTGCGTGCGAAACCCTCGGTAGCAAATTCAGAGCTGAGAAGCAAAACAATCTGGAGCTGAATTCACCTACAAAAAAATGGGATATGAGTCTCTATCAAAACGAAAAATACGCCTAAGGTACGACGACTGAGAGAATCCTTGATCAAGCTCGAAATTCCTGATCCCACAGGACAGAAACCATACATTGTTGAGACCAAGCATCAAAATGGCTTCTCGGTCCACCAGCCCTTACATCTCTCCCCCCCTCTCCCCCTCTTCCCACAAGCACAGCATGCTCCCTCTCCCTCCTCCGGAGTTGCTTTACGCACTGCTCTGTGCCCTCCCTCATCGGATGTATTAGCTGGCTTTTTGCTCCCCTCTCTCTCTCTCTCTGCCCCCCTCCCCCTCTCTCTCTCCGTCCCCCCCCCCCCAAAAAAGAGCACAGCATGCTCCCTACCCAAAAACACAGCATCCTCCTTCTCTTCGCAACCCCCCTCCTCCCGGCCCCCCCCGGGGGGGAAAGTACAGCATGCTGTATCTCTCTCCCCAACCCAAAAACCAAAAAAGGACAGCTGTGTCTCTCTTTCCGACCCAAAAACACAGGATCCTCCTTCTCTCCCGCCCCCAAAATAGAGCGCAGCTAGCTCTCTATCTCTCGCGATCAACATGACGGTACAAACGACGAGCACCTGGGTGAGCGAAGAGGCGGCACAAGAGCTGCTCCTTGCGCGTGTTTTGCAATGGTGGCTTCAGTTGAGGAGCTCGCTCATAAACCTAGATGCACACCTCTTTATATACCTCTTATTTTTAAGATTTATATACCTCTTAATATTTTGGTATATACCACTTTATATTCCCCTTCATATTTTGCTATATTCATTTCTTTCTTTTGCCACCTCATGTGGTTTTTGGCCTGCCCTTTGCAAGGTCTAAGGGGCTTAGCACATGGGAAATAATAGGATGGGACTCTGAAAAGGTGGTCCCATGCATATTTCTATCCTATTCCCATCCCACCATGTGCTAACAAAAAAAGAACTAGGTATGGGTTTAGGAGGAAGAGGACACATGGCATCATTTCATGTGTTTAAGAGGTGGGGACCTTGTGGGACATGTCATCCTTCCATGTTTTTGAATCCCTAAAAAAGGGAAACCCATTCTGGCTGCCAGGGTCTAGAGGCCATGATCCACGATGGTAAAAAAAGTGGCTACTCCCATTCTAAATCCATCCTAGACCACTTGGTGTAGGATGGGAGTAATGATGACAAAAATATTCCCATCCTAAACCCATGCTAGCCCCATCCATGTGTTAAGGCCCTAAGCCTAGCCTCCGGGTTTTTGGCGATCCATGCGACGGTTTATTGGCTTGATTCAAGGTGACATTACTTTGAGCTTCATGTATCAAATGACTCTGTAAGGCTCCTCTTTGGCCTTGGTTCTTGTGGGGAGCTTTCTCTCTTTGGTCTTGGTTCTTGTAGGGAGCTCCTAGTATGTCTTGCAGACGTTGCATGTGGCGTTTTCACTAGTGCTTTTTGCTAAGCTTCCATCAATCTATTCAGCTTCCTGGGTTGGGTTGAGCTTCCTTATAAGTATTGCTGTCATGTAGCGTTTTCAATAGGGAGAGCTTTTAGTCAATTATGTTGGTTGTTACATGTGGCATTTTGCGAGCATTTATCGTGCAGGTGCTAGGTCTTTTTTTGGCTAGTTATTACATGTTGCGTTTTCAGCAAGGATTTTCTATCACAGTTGTGCAATAGGTGCTAGGTCTTTTGCCGTGGATATCAGAGCTCTGTTGTTCAAAGGTATTGCATGCTACGTCAATAGGTATCACTCAAAGTCTGGTTTGTTGGTTGCATGTTGGCTCTGTGGTTAAGATTAATCAGTGGACGTGTGTTCTTTGATAACTAGCTTGGACTAAAGCAACAATTGTCCTTTGAGCCTGGGCATGCCATTAACGGAGCTGTGACAAGTATCACTCAAAGTCAAGTCTCTTGGTTGCATGTTGGGTATGTGGTGGAGATTGATTAGCGGATCTATGTTGTTCGATGGATGGCTTGAAATGAAACAAAGATTGTTCTTTAAGTTAGAGCATGCAATTAGCGAAGTTGTGTTGTTCGATGCTGCCTTGGAAGAAAACAAAGATTGTTGTTCAAGCCTGTGCATGCTTGATTCACGATTTGGGTGATTCTATTCGTGTTGCTTCTATGTTGGTGTGTTCTCTACGATGGCTAGCTCTAGTTGAATGAGGGCAATGCATGCTACATCGACAAATATAACTAGATTAGCTTGGACAGAACTAAAGATTCTTCTTCGAGTATCATACGTCATTCACGTTTGTTGTGAGGTCATGCTCTTCTACAATAGTGGGTTCACTGCTGCAATGCCTGGCTTCGACTAAAGGAAACATCGACCCTGTGCATGCTTGTTTGAAGATTTGACGGATCCAATCTAATACTTCTAAGTTCGTCGGTCAAATCTACACATTGTCCTTCAAATCCATCCAAGTGTTGTTTCCTCTAGTATGGTTAATTGAATCATTCATCTTTGACTGTGTGCATGGTTTTCTAAGAAGTCTAATCATTAGGTTTCTCAAGGATGACAAGCTGTCTAATTTTGTTAGTGGTCAAATCTTTCCGCTTCTCATGTTTAACACCGGCGAAATTATTCTAGCTATGTTACTCAAATCCCTTTGGCTATGACTTGCATGGTGTTTGTCTTTGATTAGTATTGTGCTTCATGGGAATCTCATTGCTATGTCAATTCATCACTCATTCTTCAAGTAAAATTGACATCTTTCTACTATGTCATTGTTGTCTAGCTAAGCCTCTCATGTCCTTAGCTCTACTCTGGCAGTATGTCTAGTTGTCAATAATTTTGTTCTATACTTGGTTTTCTTGCTAGAGCAAAGTCTTAGATTGGACTTTCCATGATCGGCTTTCTCTCAAGTTGCACAAGCCAATTCTTTTTCATGGATTTTCGATTTCTATGGATCCAATTTTGCAACCTACTACTTTATTAGACTGTCTTGGTACATCGACTAATATTGACACTCTGTTTGACTACTTCGTGGATCCTATGTAGCTTCACTCTATTGGAATGTGGGAGAGAATAAATGCATTGTAGCAAGAGGAGTGAGAACACAAAAGATGTAGCAATGGGTGTTCTATTCATTGTGAGAGGGAAGTCCCTCTTTTATAGAAATGGAGAGAGGGTGTCCTAAATCAATGGCACCTCTCCTACATCAAAGGAGATAACTCCTAAATCATAGGAACTCCACAATCATAGGCACCACCCCCCATGTGGGGGCCTTTGCATTACATCATCACCTGTGTAATGGTCTATGGCACTAAGTGTGCCTCTCTTACACACATACACACACACAACCATATGACCACTAGTGGATGCACACATGCATCTAGCAAGCCCTTGATCACACATCCCAACATACCCACTCTCAAGGGTTTGCCTCTTGCTATGTCAAGGATACATCTAGTCACATAGTTTCACATGCCATTTCATGGTGGTCAAGGATAAATCTATGGCTAGAATCTCATGCTAGCAAAGGTGCCCAAGGGTCAAGGTTTACAAAAATGGGATAAACCCCTCCAAATGGTTATCTCCCTTGCATGTACAAGGATTAATTATAGGCCTTTGTGTGGACCTAGTTTCTCATGTTTGCAAGAGGTACCATGGGAGCAAACACACATCACATGGCCTACATCATATGGTGACCAAAGGTGATTTACAAAGACTATATGGACTAAAGCAAAACCATATTCTTTTTGGAGTACTAATCCATGCAGAGAACCTCAAAATTAACTACATGACCAAGCGATGACCAAAGTTCAAAATATTGGACTCTAGAAAGCCTTATCTGCATCTACCACAAAATTTGATTCTTCATTTGTTGATGGAGTTCTTCCTTCACCCAGATTTGCTTTGTTGTTGATGTAGCCCTTCTTCACAAGATATTCTTCACTTTCCTTGGAGTTGTAGTAGGAGTCATTTCTCTCCTCTTTCAAAAGAGAAGCTTCAATATCCACCAAGTTGGATGTAAAAGTGTTGCTATACTTGCTATACTCTTCATCCAGAAGACTTTTGAGTAAAACTTATGCACCAAACACCTTTTTAAGTTGCACCTAAACTTCATGTGAAGTCTCACACTCATCTATGTGATGAATATATGAGTCACTAAGTCCCACTGCTATGATAGCAAGGGCCTAATCATATTTTACTATCCATTCTATTTCACCTTTTCTTGTTGAATGTTTCTTCTTCTTTCCACAAGCAATATTCCATAGATCTTTCTTCATGAGAATGAATTTGGTCTACCAAGTATGGAAAGAATGACCATCTATCTTACTCATGTTAGCCATTAGGAAGGTCTTACCACTTACGAAGTGTCTATTCCTTCACAAAATAGCACTCAAACATATTCAATTCAAAATATTTCATAAATGCATCATGAGCATTTACCAAAACTATCAAACCATAGGATAGTTCTCCAAATATAAGACTTAAAAATGCCTTAGATCACTTTCAATGGTCAAACATCCAAAAGACCAAAGATAATTGAGATAATAATGAAACTTTCTAGCACTTAACCATATTCAATGGTTCATATTAGAAATAGATATCACTGTTACCCCCAAATCGAACAGTCTAAAGTTGGAGGGTGTAATGAAAGCTGAAGATAAAAGCTTTGAGAGGGATTTCAAAGGCAAATGGAAGCTCTTATGGAGGACTACTTCCAGCAGAGAGGAATGACAAAATTTTGTGTTGTGTCACCGTGGAGAGATGCGCCTATTCTGAGTGGTTTTCTCCTTATTCCAGCAAGCATTGGTGCTCAAACTTCATTAGTAGCAAGCTCATAGTATCGCCCAACTATCACTAAGAGGGTTTTGCAAAATTGTTTCCCAATAAGTGGAATTTTGAGCTAGATTGGCAAGCAAAGAATGAAGCGACACGGTTGCTCATAGTGAAATTTCGTCAATCCCAACGGTGAAGAGGTGTGCCCTAGCGTGAGGAAGTTGTGGCTAGAAGCATTTTGAAAGTTAACGGTTTGATTTAGAGAAATTGATGTTGCAAGATTTGGGTAGAATTGGGAAAAATGGGCCTCTCCTACATCAAAGGAGATAACTCCTAAATCATAGGAACTCCACAATCATAGGCACCACCCCCCATGTGGGGGCCTTTGCATTACATCATCACATGTGTCATGGTCTATGGCACTAAGTGTGCCTCTCCTACACACACACAACCATATGACTACTAGTGGATGCACACATGCATCTAGCAAGCCCGTGATCACACATATCCCAACACACTCTTGCAAGTACCAAGCTTTGTTTTTGCTGCTTTGGTGGGATAGTTTGGATTCCCCAAACCAGTCTTGTGTTCTAAAAATATCTGTAGCTTTGGTTGGAAGTTAGTTCCATCATTTGCACTAATTTGTTGTGCTCTTAACTGTAAGTGAGTAGTTGGTACTAGTTTGTTGAAGAGTTTTCTTTGTCTTCATAAAATATGTGTACCCTTGCTGAGAAGTTTGTTGCATGATTGTTGCATCATTCAACTTTAACTTTGTTGCGTCATTCACCTTGTAACTGCCAGTATATTCCAATACTTGGTTTTAATTTCTTAAAGACCTTGCTTCTGAGGGTATGCTTGTCATATCAGAATGTAACGAAAAACTATAACACTTTGCTCAAAGATATTTGGTCTTTGTATGGAAATTTTGATAACATTCTTTGATGTTTCATTTTAGTTGAGGTTCATCATTGGGTCTACTATTGAGATGCAATTCGAATTCTATTCAATTAGTATCTAAAGAAAACAATGTAAAACTAGAACACTTTGTTTGAAGACCTATAATTCTCATATGGAAACTTCGATGACGTTGTTTGACATTTCATTTTAGTTCATGTTCATGAGTAGATCTACTATTCAGCTCTACAGTTCAAATTCCATTCACTCAGTTTTATTAATTGGGTCAATACAAAAACTGAGAAGACTTTAAGAGTTGGGATCTTTGTGTCTAAGGCTTACTACGATTCTTGAGCATTTCACTTTGTGTCTTTCAAGTAGGTGTGGTATCAAATGCTTATTTATCTTTGCTTCTTTCATCCTATGTGTGTTCTTAAAGATATACTAGTTATGGAGCATGTTTACGTAAGGACCACTTAAGGTAATTACTTTCAAGTGTGATGTTTCTATTGTATTGTCTTTTCAAAGTTGCTTCATATCGATCTCTCTTCAAAAAGCGTGACTTCTTAGACGTATGGCATATGTAGAAATCAATGTCTTAGTGTAAGTGTGCTTGCAGTTTCTTTTGATGGACCAAGAAAAGCGTGAGCATTGCAAGAATGCACAAGACAATCTTGAGTTTGAGAAAATGTAGCCCATGGATGTCATGTACGGTAATGTCCATAACTAAGCAAAACTTAGTGTTGCAAATTACTAATAGTGAAATTTGAATTCCATGATCTAATATCTTATATTCAAATCTTTCATTTAGATTCTAAGAAGCTACTCACCAAAGGGCTATCCAGCTCTCTTATCAATTCTAAAAAGACGTCCTTTAAACATAAGACTCCGAATAAAGGTTCTAAAAACTTTATATATCAGAAAACAATTAGTTTGGCAACTACATATAAAGACAGGATGGCGAGAATCAAAGAAGGTTCAATCATGATCTCTTTCTTTGTATGATTTGAAAATCTCTAGATGAAGTAGGACTAGAATGGGGGTTTCTTCATCTTACTAAGAATTTTAGTGCTTGTAGTGCAAGAAAGATGTGTAATAGAGTTTTCCAAAAATCCCTACAAAATCAAGGCCACTAAAGCTATTGAAGAGACATCCATCATTTTGTCTAAGCAAGTAGCAAAATGAGTAGATGCACTAGCTCTATTGCTCTCAAAGAATTTCCTTAAATTCATTGTTGAAGGCAAGGTGCTTGGAGGAAAGAGTATATTACAAAGAAGTATATGTTTCATATTTGTAAAATTTGATCGTTTTAGTTTCAAACATCTTTGTATGCTTGGACAAAAGTTGTGTTGTCAAAATTGCAGATAGCCCTATGTGTGCTATCTACACAAAAGAGTTTTCTATGTACTCCAAAAGGATAAGAGCCGTCGTGCTATCCAAAAAACTAAAAGGTGTCAACTTGTTCAAACTTGAAAGTGCTGCAAGAGAGGAAAATTGCATGAAGATGCTGATTTATGAGCCTATTTCAGGCTGAAACTGCTCTGTGGGTTTATTGAGAAGGTGCCAACTTTTTGAAGTTGCTTACTATGACTTTTGCATTCAAAGATCTCTTTGCATACAACAAAAGGAAAGGTTCATCTAAGCCAAGTATCTTGTCAACATTGATTCCTTGAAGTATCACACTTGTTTGTGAACACTACTATAGTGGGATTTTGCCTTGCAAAGTGGTTGATTGACTAATTGCAGCGTGTTGTTTACATTCAATGTAGTAATGTTGTGATCCTTACCAACCCACCTTCACTCTTTTACAATTGCAACAGACAAATTTAATCTTAATGATGTTTAACTTTGCTATTTGGAGTGTCAGAAGACCCACAAAGAAAAAATCACCAAGTACTACGATAAAGCTATAGCAAATCAGAAACACATGGAATGTTAAGCTCTAGGAATTTACCTTCTTCCCATAACCTAAATTTGAAACCTGCCTAGAAAATGCCTCCGTAAGTTGTTGCTTCAATTCAATGGTTGGTAAAACTATTAAGATTGTGCCATCCAATATAGAAAGTGTACCACTCCTTTGTTTCCATTCTCTTATGTTATGAGCCACATAGAATATTGAGCCCTTTTGTTGGAACTCATTTACCATGCGATGGTACTCATAATGTCTCTCCAATAAGAAAGATAGCTAGAATAACAACAATAGAAGGCTCTAAGTACTGAAATGAAATGTTCACAAGGAAAATAGAAGCTAAGGTGGAAGCATTTACTATAGCATGATCCGTTAAGAGAGGTCCATCGATAATTGTGAGCTATTCAACTTGGTTTCCAGCAGTCTTGGAGACAATGTCAATGTTCACCACTGTGAAGGAAATCGTTGCAACTTCAATGGATGAAGCACAACCTTAGGAGTTGCTACGACTTCGGAAGGGAACTCACTTATGCTTTTTTTAGGCAAGAATTTTATTTCACATGGAAATGGTTCAGCCTTTATAATTGTGGTGGTAGCATCAACATATAGAGATAGCTCACAAGTGCCACCATCATTATGGTTTTTGGGTCATAGAACAACTCCTTCTATGTGCAGGATGCCATTAACCTCAATAGCATTTGCAAACCTTGGCAAGAAGACTTTGGGGACAACCAATGTAATAGTCTCTTCTGGCTTTCGATCACTATAATCAACCTTCAATAGTTTTGGCCAAGGACCCTTTCCAGCATGGGAGGTACCGTACTTAACAAAGACCTTACCCTCGAATGCAAATCTGAGTACACTATCTGAGAGTTGACTTATTTGTGTATAACGGGGAAGGCCTTAGCAAATTGCAATGGTTGGATGCTTTCAACAATAGCAATGTCAGAATGTCTAAGGATGCACAAGGAAAACCACTTTTTCGACTTCCCATTAAGTGCTTTTCTCAAAGGAACCACTCAAATCAACAATATCACAAAGTACTTCTAAGAGAAGCTTCTTTTAGAAAGGCATTTCTACAAGATTTCAAATGTTGCAACTTATGTTAAGTTCTACGTTTATTTTCAATTTCCAAAGCCATACATTTCTTTATGATTCCTCAAGTTGCAAAATTAACAGAATGACAGAATTGCTTCCAAGAAAATCTACTTTAGAAAGCATTTCTACACTTTTGTTATGACTTTCCAAGTTTTGAAACTAAGTAAATGATAACACTTTTAGGAGAAGGTGCTTTTAGAAAAGCATTTTTGCATCTGTATGAGTCAGTGCTAGAAACAAAGAAATAAAAAACTAGAAATCAAAATATGGTCTCCTAGAAGGCACAGGCTTCACTCTTCCACATCTGCAAAAAAAGTGCAGAATATGCAAACTAATTTAATATCAATACTTTAGCTACAAACTAATTTGATATCAATACTTTCATTAGGTAAATTTGGAGCTCATTTTGGGGCCCTCTAAGGACTTCCCTTGAGAATATTCTCTCAAAACTTGTCGGACTTGGCAGTTCTAGAACCCACTCTTTGAGGGATTTCCAATGATATATACGTAACCCCATCATGGTATATATCATTGGAAATCCCTCAAAGAGTGGGTTCTAAAACTGTCAAGTCCGACAAGTTTTGAGCTAATCTGCAAAAAAATTATCCATGCCCCCATTTTTTGAGAGAAATTCTCAAGGGAAGTCCTTAGAGTGCCCCAAAATGAGCTCCAAATTTCCCTAATGAGCTACAACAAAGAAAGAGAAAGCACAAGTGTTTCCACGGATATCTATTTACTAGAAGACATCAAAGTTATCACTGTTATCCTCTAACACTTGCAGCTTCCTCATTATCATAGTACAGTAAAGCGTGGATAGCAAACAAAGACCATACGCCCATAGCAGCAAAGAAAAAGACATTCGAGGCACATATGTACATATTCATTGTAGCATGATTATTCACAACGCATTAAAAAAGGGTGCCATAAAAGGCCAAAAGACAACACAAACTCAGTCTAAAATTGAACAACTTTGATTAGACATGAGTATCACAACGCTTCCATCCATATACAACGAAGCCTATAGTAAGGTTTTGGTGCCTATAAATAGATACAAGTCATGTATGTAAACATTGATCACGTATGTATCTTATCTTACGCAGGCCAAGGCTCTATTGACATGTTTTCATTTCTACCAAATTATTCATACTACAATATGGCCATCCAAAGCAAAGGCAAAAAATTGGTAGGTCAAAGGTGGCCCATGACATACAACAGCTGCACGAAAAAGAAACCAAGCAAAATGCAAGAATGAAATCTTACCTGTTGATATGTTTTCAATTTTGCCAAATCTAGACATAGCCATACAAAAATATGGCCATCCATAGCAATACGAATCTCAACCATCATACCCCCAACCCCTCACTAACCTAGTACCTCCACGCCCTCAACCATCATATCCCTAACCTTTTATAATCCCTCCCATACTAACCATTATAATCACCCACTATCCCCACATGATAGCAAGGTTTAAACACCATTAAACCCCGTTGCACAATCCCCATAGATAGAGAAAGGCAAAATAAATCTTAGTCTTTTGCATTGGCATGCCTAAAATAGTAATTAAAACTAGAGTTCAGGTAGGTAGCCTCAAAATTGAACTTGAATCCTAACATTTTATCAAATTTTTAGTTTAAAAAATGAACAAGTTAAAATATCGACATGAGATGCGTCATTGAGTACATAACTACTAACTCGAAATTGAACTTGAATGCTAGCATGTTATCAAAATTTTCAAGGAAAAAAATGAATGAATAAAAATATGAACATGAGACGCAACGCAGGGTCAGGTAGGACGTGATCCTCCCTGCAAATGTCAAGGGTGGTGTTTTATTATTACTAACTTCATGATGTCCATACTTTGGAAGTTGAAGCCCAATAAATAAATGAATAAAGTGATGCTCAGAAGAGCTCATAGGTGATCCTTGTTGCAGTCTATACAATATTGTCACATGGACTACAACCAAATGAATAAAGATGTCGTGGTCCTTCAATGTTGCATCCAACCCTCTCACATCGAAAACATGCATCAAAAGAGTGGAATGTTGCATGAATTTAGATTGAAAACAAGAAATTTGGAAAGAACAAGCAATTATAAATATTTATATGATAATATATACTAGAATTATCATAACCATAGTGTGTGGGTGGGGAGGTGGCGTGCTTCCTTCCCCAAAGAGTTATAATATGAGGGAGCATGCCCTTCTTTGTGCATCGAGGTTGAGAGCATCGATAATATTAGCACTAAGAATATTAGCGCCAAGAAGAAGTCTTGCAAATGGATAATATACTTGCATATTACCTGAATGTCAATAGTTGTAATAGTAGTCAAAAGTTGATAAAATCACCACGAGCAGTGCGCTAAGAGAAATTCAAATGCTAGTTGACTTTTGGTGATTTCTTTGATCTCAAAGGTGGAGAAAAGGCAACAGAATAGCTGACGAAATCAGATATGTGAAGCAAATTGCACCATGGAAGTAAGTTTTGTAGATCTTTCCCATGCTTGAAGGCCATATCCACTTGTGCCAATTAAATACCCCTCCCATTCATATCTCTATCCCACACAATTCATCTATCAAATTTCCAAAACGAACATTGGCAAACATCATAGCTTTCAAATTACTACCTTGCACACTACTAAATAGAAGCAGTAAGCATCCTGGAGACCTCTTGTGCTAGGCCAAAGGTTGGTGACGACCTTGAATATTTGCACAAAGGTTGGTGATGGCCTTGGAAATCGTGGCGATTTGCTGGCTGGGGAGGTTTGTCCCTTGGCAATCAGAGATGTATTGGCTTAGTGAATGTACAGGACCTACCTCGAAAATTCAGAGACCGCGGCTTTAGAGGGCAATATGGTGAACTGCCCAAGGAGGCAGTAACAAAATCATATTAGTGAGAGTTTGGTTCATGGCAAACATTTGCCATTGTGTCTTCAAGGGGCGTGATACTTTGTTGCTTATGGGAGGTCCTATACTTGTTGAGATATGGAGCTCCACTCGCGATATGCCAGGGTGACTGTTGTGCATTTATGTCACCGACTTGTTAGCTGCAGATGCGGTTGGTACACCACCCACGAATAATAGCTGGATGACAGCTATCCTTATCTACTCTAGTTTGTGGCTCAGTTAGTAAGCCACCTTAGTTAGTTGAGTTTGGTTTGAGACCCACATATAGGGTTCTTCTATTTCTTTGTACTAGAGTTCTTTTGGCTTTCACAACTAAGAAGAGGAAAACTGTTTTTTAGCCTCCACCTTTGTGTGTATTCCCCCATTGTGCATGTGAGAAAGCCGCAAGTGAGACTCCTTCCCTCTCTCCCACTATCTTCACATGGTATTAGAGCCTTGTTTGTGGTAAGGAGCTCAAGAAATCAAACCAAGTTCGTGGTGTCCTGGTAAGAGGACCAGTGTTGCTTTCCTATTTCGAGTTTGGGAGCAAATCTCTGCAGGTAGCACAGCCAGAAGTGCAAGAGTGCACTGTCTCAGATTGAGACGCCCTTCGCGGTGTGGTGAGAGCACAGTATATGCTGCAGGTAGGGCTGAACCCTTGGTGACTTTATTTTTCTGATTCGAGGCCATTTCGAGGCCCGTTTTGAAGGCGGAAGTTCTTCGCAGGCACTCAAAAAAAGGCCACATTTTTGCTGTGCGACCACTGCTCGGCTAGTTAGTGAAAAGTTGCCGCAGAAATAGCATTGTATGCCTGTGTGCAGAGATATTGGGAGTTGCAGAATCATGCTTGTTGCCTGTTGATGCAAAATCGTCATTAGGAAGTGACTGTGTGGTCAAATACCACTTTTGTCAGTTTTGCAGAACTGCCCGTGTGAGGCAAAAGCTATGTTTTTTGCAGTGACAGAATATTTTGCGGTTTTCTATAATGGCATCTGATTCTCTTTCATAGATTGTCACTGAAAAGCTTGACAAGAACAACTTCCAGGCATGGAAGTTTAGAATAACGAATTTCCTTATGGGAAAAGGCTATTGGGAGTTCATTACAGGAAATGAAGAAGAACCTGTTCTTCCTAATGTTCCCAATCAATAGGAAATGCAGGCATTTAAAGGATGGCATGAGAGAGCCAGAAAAGTTATGTGCTGGCTGTCTATATTTCGGACTCTACGATTGTGCATATTCAGGATATAAGTACGCCAAAGGAGGCATGGGATACTTTGGCAAAAATGTACAGCACAAATACGCAAGCCAGGAAAATGCAGCTCAAACAGGAGTTGCACAATGTGTAGAGAGAAAATTTGAGCATAAATGACTACCACATGAAGGTGAAGAAAATTGCAGATGCACTTGCTTCCATTGGGTCGCTAGTGGAAGATGATGATCGAGTTTCTGTGACCTTGAATGGTCTAGGAAAGGATTATGCACAGTTCTGGACATCCATTGCCATCCCTGAAAAATTTCCTGATTTTGAAAAGTTGTTTGCTCTTCTAATTTCTGAAGAGCAGAGAAATGGGGGTGCATCTTCTTCAGGAGGAACTTTAAAAGAAACTGTCTTCTACTCAAATGCTGAAAGAGGTAGAGGCAGAGGTAGAGGAGGCTGATCTGTAGGCCATGGTAGAAATCAGAATATGCAGCAAACTCAAGAAAACCAGTCCTATGGAGGAGGATGTGGTAATTCTAGAGGCAGGGAGAGCCAAAGAGGCCGTGGTGGATGGCAGAGAGGCCAAAATGCAAACAGCAATGTTGAATGCTACTATTGTGGTAAAATGGGTCTTATGGCTAAGTACTGCTACAAAAAGCAGAATGACATTATGAATGGAAAATTGCAGCAAGGCAATTATGCATCTTCCAGTAGACAGGGTCATGACAGAAATGAGCATCTATTTATGGTGCTGCATATGACCAACTCTGTGACAAGTGCAGAAGAACGAAATGATGTGTGGTATGTTGACTCAGGTGCATCAAACCACATGATAGGTCATGCAGAATGGATGCAGGATGCAAGGAAAATGGAAAAGCCAAGATTTGTGGAGACTGGTGATGATACTACACATCCTATTGTGCAGATTGGTAAAATTCCTTTGTCTATGCAGGATGGGAAAAAGAAATACCTGTCCGATGTATTTCATTTCCCGAACATCACCAAGAACCTGGTTTCTGTTGGTCAAATGGTTGAGCAGGGCTTGCAGGTCAGATTTAATCCTCATGGATGCTTTGTTGAGGATATGAAAAATAACAGTCGCTTGATAGCAAAAGGAAAGAAGAAGGGCAGGATGTTTACGTTGGATATGGACATGCCTGAATTGAGTGCAGCAATGTTTGCACATGGGATCGGTGTAGTTGCAGATATTGATATCTGGCACAAACGCATTGGTCATGTTAATATACAGCGATTTAAATCAATGCAAGCCCAAAATATTGTTGCAGGATTGCCTAAATTCAAGGTTGCAGAAATGCACAAGGTTTGTGAAGCCTATCAATTTGGGAAACAGGCAAGGAAACCTTTTCCTAGGCATGTTCAAGAGAGTAAAAAGCCATTGGAATTAATCCACTCTGATGTGTGGACTACTAAAGCTGCATCTATTGGAGGCTGTCACTATTTTGTCACATTTATTAATGACTTCAGCAGAAAACTTTGGGTGTATTTTATGAAAAAGAAAAGTGAAATGTTTGGTCACTTCAAAGCTTTTAAAGCTATGGTTGAAAAAGAAACAGGCCTGCAAATAAAATGCCTAAGGTCAGATGGAGGGGGAGAGTACCTCTCAAATGAGTTTGCAAGGTTCTTGCAGGAGCATGGTATAAAGCAGCAATATTCATGTAGTCATACCCCATAGCAAAATGGAATTGCAGAAAGGAAAAACAGGCATATTGGAGAGGTATCTCGGGCCATGCTAAATGAAAAAGATCTACCAGATTATTATTGGGCTGAAGCAGTTGCTATAGCAGTTTATATAATGAACAGGACTCCCACTGCAGCAATACATGGCATGACGCTAGAGGAGATGTATACTGGTAGGAAACCAGACATTTCTCATTTGAAAATTTTTGGTTGCATTGCCTATGTTCATGTGCCAGATGAGTTGAGGTCCAAGTTGGATCCAAAAGCTGAGAAGTGTGTCTTTATTGGTTATTCTCTGCAGCAGAAAGGGTATAGATGCTATAACCCTTCTACACGTAAGTTCACAGTGAGCAGAGATGTTGTTTTTGATGAGATGAGCAGCTGGTATAAACCAGTAAATGTAATGATTGATGTAGATGCACAAAATGGTAATGCTGCACAGAATTCACAGCAGCAATCACAAAATATTAGTGGACCTAGAGTGTCCTCTAGTAGTGGTTCACATACTTTGCCATGGATAGGCAGATTACAGCCATTCACTATGCCTATATGGTCAAAGTGATACAGGACCCAAAACCCACTTCTTTTGAGCAAGCCATGGGAAATGAAAAATGGGAGAAAGCCATGGATGAAGAAATGGATGCCTTGGAAGCAAATGCTACATGGGAATTGGTGCCTTTGCCTAAAGACAAGAACGCAATTGGCTGTAAGTGGGTTTATAAGAATGCAGATGGTTCTGTGAATAGATACAAGGCAAGATTAGTTGTCAAGGGGTATGCATAGACATATGGCATTGATTATGAAGAAACTTTCAGTCCGGTTGCAAGGATGGCAACTGTAAGAGTAGCCATTGCTATGGCTGCATCAAAGGGATGGTCTTTACATCAGATGGATGTAAAGAATGCCTTCTTGCATGGTGATTTGCAAGAAGAGGTCTTTATGGAGCAGCCAGCAGGTTATGTTCATGCTATTCATCCTGAGTTTGTTTGCAGGTTGAAGAAAGCCTTGTATGGCTTGAAGCAAGCACTTAGAGCATGGTCTGACAAGATAAGTCCCCTGTGTGATAAGGAACATGGGGTCCTTCGGGCCTGCCTCGAACAACTGATGAAAGCCAGGTGTGGTGCTGCTCCAGCAGAATGCGCCCCAAGTGATCAAACCTAGCTCCGGTGCTACATGAGTAAGGATCCTGAAGGTCCACCTCCACACTTCCTGGGCACGAGTGCAGCTCCATAGGCAGTGTTTTGGTGACTCCTCGTCCTCATGACAGATCTAACAAAGTCCATCCTGACCAACCTGCCGCAACCAACTCCCCACTGGAAGACCCTTGTGGGCGAGTAGCCAAAGGAATTAGGAAATCTTCCGTGGCCGCCAGCTCTCCCACAAGGCCTTCCAGAAGGCCTGCAAAAATAGCTTGGAGATACCCTGAGCATACCAACTGGGCTGCTGGGTGGGCGGGCAGCTCTGCATCCTCCTAAGAACTCTCCTGCCCAATGTCGTGTTGTAAGCGAAGAAAGGGGTCAGCCCCTGGCCTGCCGCAACCTCTGGCCATCTCCACTCACCTAGGTCCCAATCAAGCTCTGACAAGGCCCGCCCCTCCTAAAGCCAAAGTCGCCATAACTACAGCTGATCCTGCTCTATACTAGGATCTGTCCGCCAAACCTTCCCCACGAGGCCTACAACCCAAACCCTCTGCCACGAGAGAAGGGGGTTGATGAGCACACCCTCTCTCCTGAGTCAGCCGTCCCCCAAAACCGCGAAGAAGGAAACAGAGGTGTCATCCAACCGGCCTGTAACCACCAGTGGGATGCCACGAGGGGTGAACTGTCCAAGCCAGCGGTCATCACCAGGCATGAGGATCTGAATCTCAGGTGGAGCCAGCCAACCGGCAGGAATCGCTCCATCTATCTCTATGCATCTCGCCTGAGCTCCACGGACACCTCTAGCTGCGGCTGCTAGAGCATCGGTCTCCAAGTGTCTGTAGGTGTCCCTCCAAACTCAAAGGGACCGGGCTGGCCCTCGCATCCAACTGTCCCACATGATATGTGACCTCTCCCCCAACTGAAGGCCCAAGACATCTCTGACCTGATCATTCCAGATGAGCGGCTGGCGGTCGATCTCCTCCTGACAGCTAGGAGGGGACTAGATGAGACTGAGACTGAGTCGCCTCCAAACCAAGAGCAGGCTACGAATGAGCGGGGAGCGGGGGTGAGTGAGCGGTGCAGAGGTGAAGATCCACCGAAGGGATGGTAGCCACTCTCCACCTCGACACGGGATGCTAGAACCGATCCCCTGCTGAAGTAACATCTTCCACGTCTGCCCCCCCGGGGTCAAACCACGGATAACTAAGTTGCCCAATAGGGCCTGACTCTGAAGCTCAGGATCAATGACCCCCAAGCCACCCTCAGCCTGCGAAAGAATGATTGTCTTGTTGAGAGTTGTGGTGCCATGAGCACTTGTAGAGCAAAGGTATGAGCAAAGGGAAAGCTGCCACATGGCATGGAGGAGATATCCCACATGTGAGCAAGCAAAATGGATGTAAGTACCCTCACCTATAAAAGGGAGGTTCATTTGAAGGAATATCAATCAAGCACTTTTGCACTATCTCAAGATTCTCTTTATGAGTCCAAGCTAATCTATCTTGGAACCTAATTGACTTGAGATACATGTCATGAGCACTCTCTTCATCATGTTTCCACATAGGTTCCATCCACCTTAGAGTGCTCCACAGATCCTGAGGCACACATGTTTTGTCATGGTATCAGAGCATAGGTTTAGCTCTCCTAGTTTAGCTTATTAGTAGTTCACTAGGATTGCTCCCACTCCTAGATTAGTTGTAGGCATGCCTTAGGAGCTCATGCTTTTCTCCTAGGATAGTTTTAGTTTTAGATTGAAAACAAATTTCCGTCCCTAGAGAGAGAAAATTTCCGTCCATTGAATGAAAATTCCGTTCATTGCTTTGAGAGAGAGAAAGACTTCATTCCTTTTAGAGATTTATTTTGTGAGATAGATTTATGAGGAGTTGTTCTTCTTCTTCTTCTTCTTAGAGGAAGCTTGTGAGAAAGAGAGCTGAGAGCTTTGAGAAAAGTCTATTGCCTCAACCAAGCTGCTCCAAAGAGACACAAAGGCTTCCATCTACTCCAAAGTTGCTCCAGTCTCAAGTGCCCTTTGAACAATTTGCCCAGTCGGCCAAGCCTCCAGACAACTATCAAATGGCACACCTCTACCCATGGCTTCCCGAGAAGTAAAGCAGCAGTGCCTCATAGCCATCGACCAAAGTCTTCACCCACCACCAAAACAGTAGTGCTTCTTTGACTTCTGCTCCTCAGCAAGCCTCCACGGCTCACCAACAGCCACAAGTTTCAATCGGAAAGCCTCCAAAGAGGTCTCCTTCGCAATGAACGAGACAAACATCGCAATCACTTAGCTCCTTCAAGCTTCTGCACACTCAACTACACCTCTAGCCTTGCCTAGTAGCAGCAACTACGTCCCATTTGATAGGCTGGTAGCCCAGCTCGCTATGTCCAGTGACGCTCTAACGCCATAGAGCCATAGCTAGCGCTCTCACCCAACTGCATCAATGACGAAGCTTCGAGTTGCTCCATCTCCAACAGCTCTCAGTCGCCTCTGACGGCTCCCTTCTACAAAGCACGACAGACCCAGGAACCTCCTCCACAAAGGAAGGACCATCAACAGGCTTGTGCTCTTTATGAGCCCCTAATCGACAGCCGACTACCCCGACAAAGTGAGACAAGCATCCTGCTCCAACGCGCTACCGGCCAGCCATCCCGCGACCTTCTACGACATGCAGTGGCCTCCTTCTCCAAACGAGCGGCCTCACGGTATTCTGCAACGACTAAGCGACTCCCTCCATCTCCAAAATCAACGAATTTCTACATCACCGAATGCTCCATGTCTTATCCGTCGTCGCCAATTCTCTGTTGTCTCCAAGGTCTCAGACCTTAGGAAAAAGTGACACGTGGCAGATAAGGTTTGAACTGTGGTTAAGGTCAACCTTGGTTAGGTTTATGGTTAGTTCAGTTACTTGGATCATGGTTAAGTTAATCTAGACTTGGGTTAACTAATTTGGGTCAGAAGACTGCCACATGTCAACAGTGCCACCTAAGCACACAGCCCCTGCCAAGCACAGTCCTGCAAGCAGCATGTGAATAGCCCAGCCACATCATCAAAGGCCTTCTTCTTGATCAAAACTTCGACAAGCCATAACTTCCAATCCAGGAAGAATTTGCACACGCTCCAAAAAGGAAAAGTGATCGTCTTTTTGAGCTCTATGCATCTGTCAGATCAGAATCATTGTATGCAATTAGACACTGCCAATATTGAAAGAATTCAATTGGTAAGACCTTTGCAACAAATGGAAAAGCAAAGCATGAATGCAAACATCGATGTAAAAAGCATGCCAAAAGCACAAGTGCATGAGATGACCATAGCAGGAAGCATGGCATCCACACATAAAGCATCAAGGCACATGGAAGAACAAAGCATCATGCAGGTAGCTACACCAAGCAAAGCAGCAAACGAGTCATCATCAAGCCATGAGCCAAAAGGTGACATCAATGGAATGTAATGAAAAGCAAAAACCTTGCCAACCTTGCCTATATTTTGTAAATCAAGCCTGACCACCTGAGAGTAGCTATGAAAGCACCCAGGGGAGGTATTGACATGTAGAAGCCACACTTGACCACCTTAAGTAGCATGCATGCACTAAGGGGAGGTGATGGAATGTAACTCACATCTGACCACCTTGCAGTAGCCAAAGGATTATGGCACCAAGGGGAGGTGTTGAGAGTTGTGGTGCCATGAGCACTTGTAGAGCAAAGGTATGAGCAAAGGGAAAGCTGCCACATGGCATGGAGGAGATATCCCACATGTGAGCAAGCAAAATGGATGTAAGTACCCTCACCTATAAAAGGGAGGTTCATTTGAAGGAATATCAATCAAGCACTTTTGCACTATCTCAAGATTCTCTTTATGAGTCCAAGCTAATCTATCTTGGAACCTAATTGACTTGAGATACATGTCATGAGCACTCTCTTCATCATGTTTCCACATAGGTTCCATCCACCTTAGAGTGCTCCACAGATCCTGAGGCACACATGTTTTGTCATGTCTGCCAGGCTACCCTGGCTCTGGTATCTCTGAGGCCATCCCCCAGACCACATGAAATTCCGAACCAACCTCCTGAGTTGTGCCACACTGGATCTCGAGAAGCACCAACAGGAGGCCACATACCAGGCCGTGGCCAGGAGAACCTGGTTGACTACAAGAGCACATCCTACAAGAGAGAGCTTAGCAGTGCTCCAGAAAGCCAGCTTCCGTCGAATGGAATCTAGCACCGGGAGAAACTACTGAGCTGGCGTGATGTCCAGGCCGACCTGAAAGCCGAGATATCTGGCTGTCTGTCCCCGCGGGATCCATCTGAAACCCAAAAATCTCCCCCACTGTGAGCATGCCCCAGGGTTTGTGAGAAAACCAACTGATTTCTTCCAGTTGATTTTCGCACCGGCTGTCGAGCAGAAGACCTCTAAGGCTAGCCTCACCCTCTCCAGCATCATCTCATCAACTTGAACATACAGTGCTGTGTCATCTGCATACTCCGAGTCTAGGAGCTCTGTATCCTCCCTGATGGGAAGGCGAACACCCCAGATCCCAGTCGGCCTCGCCCGAAGGTAGTATGTCATCGCCTCGGCGAAGAAGAGAAACAGGTAAGGAGCGAGGGGGCAACCCTGACGCACTGATCTCTCCAAACGAAATCGCTCTCCCATCCTGCCGCCGATCATGACCCTGCTGGAAGCTGTCCCGTATAGCGCTGAGATACCCTGAATCCATCCTACTGGGAATCCTAGTCTCTCCAAAGTACCTTCCAAGAATGACCAGTCCACTCGATCGTAGGCCTTCTCAAAGTCGAGAAGTAGGATGGCTAAGTGCGACCCACTGTGCTGAGCCCACTCCGCCGCCTCTGAGAAGGTGAAGACATTATCCAGGATACTGCGATCCTGGACAAAGCCTGTTTGAGTGTCATGAATAAGGTCAAGAAGTAGAGGCCGAACTCTAGCGCTGATCATCTTGGCAAGGATTTTGTAGGCAGTGGTGAGGAGAGTGATCAGGCGCCACTGACGGATCTCCTGTCGGTCTCCTCCCTTTGGGATGAGGCAAATCAATCCTAAAGAGAGGCTCTTTGGCATATGTCCGCTACTGAAAATCCTTTGTAGGGCTGCTAGGAGGGGCTGATGGATCTGATCCCAGAAAGAGGTGAAGAAAGCGCGAGAGAGCCCATCCTCGCTAGGGCATTTCTCACTTCATGTGAGAAAAACAGAGAAAGGTATTATGCTGCTTGTCATTTATGTTGATGATTTGATCATCACAGGTGATAGTGATGAAGATATCCTTCATGTGAAAATGCTATTGAAGCAGAAGTTTGAGATGAAGGATTTGGGAGAGCTGTGTTATTTCTTGGGCATTGAGGTGATTAGATCACCAAGTGGGATATGGCACTTGCAGAGGCAGTATGGATTGGACATGCTGTCCAAATATGGGATGACAGGCTGTAAGCCTATTTCAGTTCCTTTGGAGCAGAATGTGAAGGTGAGCATAGATGCAGGTGAGCTTTTGGAAGACCCTACTATGTACAGACGCATAGTAGGAAGTTTGATTTATATGACTATAACTAGGCCAGATCTAAGCTATGCCGTTGGATTGGTAAGTCAGTTTATGCAGGCTCCAAGGAAACCGCATTTGGATGCGGCTAGATGCATACTCAGGTATGTGAAGTCCACATTGCAGTATGGACTATTTTATGAGGCTGGGGTTCAGATACAGTTGCATGGATACACTGATGCTGATTGGGCTGGTAGTATTTCTGATAGATGATCTACCAGTGGATATGTGTTCTCTTTTGGGAGTGCTACAGTCACTTGGAGTAGCAAGAAACAGCCTACAGTTGCCTTGTCGAGCACAGAGGCTGAGTACAGGGGTGCAGCAATGTCTGCATGTGAGGTAGCTTGGTTGCATAAGCTACTTTATGATATGCATTAGTCTACAGATGGGCCAGTTGTCATTTACTGTGACAACATGAGCAGTATACACTTGGCAAAGAACCCAGTCTTTCATGCTAGAACAAAGCACATTGAGGTGCGTTATCACTATGTGCGGGAGAAGGTTTTACTAGGTCTTATTGATCTAGTTTATGTCAGCACAGAGGATCAAGTAGCTGACATATTCATGAAAGCATTGGGTGCAGAGAAGCTGCGCAAGTTCAGAGACCTGCTTGGTGTGCAAGAATTGGGATTGAGTTCGAGGGGGAGTGTCGAGATATCGAGGCTCCACTCGCGATATGCCAGGGTGACTGTTGTGCATTTATGTCACCGACTTGTTAGCTGCAGATGCGGTTGGTACACCGCCCACGAATAATAACTGGATGACAGCTATCCTTATCTACTCTAGTTTGTGGCTCAGTTAGTAAGCCACCTTAGTTAGTTGAGTTTGGTTTGAGACCCACATATAGGGTTCTTCTATTTCTTTGTACTAGAGTTCTTTTGGCTTTCACAACTAAGAAGAGGAAAACTGTTTTTCAGCCTCCAACTTTGTGTGTATTCCCCCATTGTGCATGTGAGAAAGCCACAAGTGAGACTCCTTCCCTCTCTCCCACTATCTTCACAATACTCCTATCTGAGACGTCTAGCCCAATGTTCACAGAAAACATTTTCTCAACAAATCCCAAAACTTGGGATTTCAAATTTTGAAGGATTTTCCTAAGAATTTGCCAAGCTTTTAGCTAAAATATAACTAAACTGCTTGAAATTTCGCAGATTTTACAAAATTGAGAAAATAATTTTTTACACATGTCTCGAGCTAGCCCCTATGTGTACCTAGAACAATTGTGTTTGCTTCTTTGACTGTCACTGCTATGGTCAATCACTCTAGAGAATCTTCTACATCTCTTAAGTAGCTTCCAGTCATTTCATATCCTTTCGTTTTCTTCCCCTGCCAAGTTAACAAACTTTCATCTTTAGGTTAATTATACAAACACCAGCTCTATTTTCTCTCCGTGCAACTATCTTTTCATTCAGCAATGAAAATCTCCAGCATCTCTACTACTACTGCAGCTATGGCGGATGAAGCTTCAATACCAGAGATATTCTGTTTTCATAGTTTGTTACCTAGAAACCTAACCTCCCCTTTCTGGTTGATTCAACTGACTCTCTCAACCTTTCTTGCCAGTGATTTTTGTACTGTGTTATAGTACAATCTTTACTGTGAGAAACCATAATTTCTTCTTTGCTGCACGAAGCAATTCAACATCCATCTTCACAAAATTTCTTCGTCGCTTGTCGATTATCCATTACAACGACCCCCCTCTCTCTCCCCCTCAATGATGATGGGTCATCTTCTTCCCTTCACCAGCACGGAGGATAACTGTAGCATTGCACTCTCTTTCTTTGTGCCCAAGCTATTCCTTCTTCCATTGGCGTGCAAGGAAGGTGTTCAAATAGGCCAGAACCTTGGGACAATGAAGCTGCAAACTATGGTGACATTCTGTCACAAAGCATTGCTACAATAGAGCTTGAAGAGCAACCCCTCTCATTTTGTGACCCTATAGTTCTGAAAGATATCCTACATACCTGCACACTAGCACTCAATCTATAGTTGCCAAATGCGCAACTGCACCTCCTTATCAAGCCTTGACCCATGCCTCTGAGCTTCAATCTCATCAAACCCTCACACCAAGAAACAAGCTTCCAGTTCCCGTTTCTACAAGCCTAGGCATCCAACAGAATGATTCGAGTCACAATGACAAAACTTAATGGCATTCTTCTAATAGCCTGGATTCTACAATTAAAGATGGAAGCTCATCAAGTCAAAAACCAGTTAATCGATGTGCTCTTGCGTGCTCGATTGCATGTCTTGTTTTGAAAAAATCACCCTCAACAAGTCCCCCTCTGTCCTCTCCCAATTGTGTTGATGAGAGTTGCCCTCTAAAATCTCTCCCCGAAAGAACGAGACCCCATGTTACCTCAATACCATAAGGCCCCCCACCCTACAGTATGTGAAGATAGTGAGAGAGAAGAAAGGAGTCTCATTTACAGCTTTCTCACATATACAATGGGGGAATACACATAAAGGTGGAGGTTGAAAACAGTTTTCCTCTTCTTAGTTGTGAAAGCCAAAAGAACTCTAGTACAAAGAAATAGAAGAACCCTATATGTGGGTCTCAAACCAAACTCAGCTAACCAAGGTGGCATACTAACTGAGCCACAAACTAGAGTACATAAGGATAGCTGTCATCTAGCTATTATTCATGGGCAGTGTACCAACCGCATTTGCAGCTAACAAGTCAGTGACATAAATGCACAACGGTCACCCTGGCATATCACAAGTGGAGGTCGATATCTCAACACTCCCCCTCGAGATCAATCCTAATTCCTGCACACCAAGCAGGTCTCTGAACTTATGCAACTTCTCTGCACCCAATGCCTTCGTGAATATGTCAACTACCTGATCCTCTGTGCTGACATAAACTAGATCAATAAGACCTAGTAAAACCTTCTCCCGCACATAGTGATAATGCACCTTAATGTGCTTTGTTCTACCATGATAGACTGGGTTATTTGCCAAGTGTATACTGCTCATGCTGTCATAATAAATGACAACTGGCCCTGATGCATATCATAAAGTAGCTTATGCAACCAAGCTACCTCACATGCAGCCATTGCTGCACCCCTGTACTTAGCCTCTGTGCTTCACAAAGCAGCTGCAGGCTATTTCTTACTACTCCAAGTGACTGCAGCACTCCCAAAAGAGAACACATATCCACTGGTAGATCGTCTATCAGAAATATTAATAGCCCAATTAGCATCAATGTATCCATGCAACTGTATTTGAACCCCAGTCTCATAAAATAGTCCATACTGCAATGTGGACTTCACATACCTAAGTATGCATCTAGCCGCATCCAAATGCGGTTTCCTTGGAGCCTGCATAAACTGACTTACCAATCCAACAGCATAGCTCAAATCTGGCCTGGTAATAGTCATATAAATCAAACTTCCTACTATGCGTCTGTACATAGTAGGGTCTTCCAGAAGCTCACCTGCATCTGCGCTCAGCTTCACATTATGCTCCAAAGGAACTGAAATAGGCTTACAGCCTGTCATCCCATATTTGGACAGCATGTCCGATCCATACTGCCTCTGCAAGAGCCATATCCCACTTGGTGATCTAATCACCTCAATGCCCAAGAAATAACACAGCTCTCCCAAATCCTTCATCTCAAACTTCTGCTTCAATAGCATTTTCACATGAAGGATATCTTCATCACTATCACCTGTGATGATCAAATCATCAACATAAATGACAAGCAGCATAATACCTTTCTCTGTTTTTTTCACATAAAGTGAGAAATCTGCCTTGGAAATCTGAAAGCCAATAGTGACAAGATAATGTCCTATCTTGTCAGACCATGCTCTAGGTGCTTGCTTCAAGCCAGACAAGGCTTTCTTCAACTTGTAAACAAACTCAGGATGAACAGCATGAACATAACCTGGTGGCTGCTCCATAAAGATCTCTTCTTGCAAATCACCATGCAAGAAGGCATTCTTTACATCCATCTGATGTAAAGACCATCCCTTTGATGCATACCCCCTGACAACTAATCTTGCCTTATATCTGTTCACAGAACCATCTGCATTGTGCTTCACCTTATAAACCCACTTATAGCCAATTGCATTCTTGTCTTTAGGCAAAGGCACCAATTCCCATGTAGCATTTGCTTCCAAGGCATCCATTTCTTCATCCATGGCTTGCTCAAAAGTAGTGGGTTCTGGTTCCTGTATCACTTTGACCATATAGGCACAGTGAATGGCTGTAAATCCATCATATTTCAGCCTATCCATAGGATACCTAGCTCTGGTAGACCTGTGCAAAATAGGCTCACTTCCAAGTACTCTCAAAACATCCCTGGTCTTCCTTACTCTAGGTGTAACAACAGAAGGAATACCCAACTCATCATCAATGCTCTATTCTGAGCCACTGGATTCACCATCCACATAAGAGTGACCTGCATTCACATCAAACATGGGCTGATCTACCTTCTCTTTTCCTTTTCGTGATACCTGCATACCACTATCTACATTGCTTTGAGGAGATTCTCCTGATCTTAATCTGCCTATCCATGGCGAAGTATGTGAATCATTGCTAGAGGACACTGCAGGTCCACTAATATTTTGTAATTGCTGCTGTGAATTCTGTGCAGCATTACCATTTTGTGCATCTACATCATCAATCACATTTACTGGTTTATACCAGCTGCTCATCTCATCAAAAACAACATCTCTGCTCACTGTAAACTTATGAGTAGAAGGGTTATAGCATCTATACCCTTTCTGCTGCAGAGAATAACCAATAAAGATGCACTTCTCAACTTTTGGATCCAACTTGGACCTCAACTCATCTGGCACACGAACATAGGCAATGCAACCAAAAATTTTCAAAATGAGAAATATCTGGTTTCCTACCAATATACATCTCCTCTGGCGTCATGCCATGTATTGCTGCAGTGGGAGTCCTGTTCATTATGTAAACTGCTGTAGCAACTGCTTCAACCCAATAATAATCTGGTAGGTCTTTTTCATTTAGCATGGCCCGAGATACCTCTCCAATATGCCTATTTTTCCTTTCTGCAAGTCCATTTTGCTATGGGGTATGACTACATGAATATTGCTGCTTTATGCCATGCTCCTGCAGAAACCTTGCAAACTCATTTAAAAAGTACTCTCCCCCTCCATCTGACCTTAGGCATTTTATTTGCAGGCCTGTTTCTTTTTCAACCATAGCTTTAAAAGCTTTGAAATGCCCAAATATTTCACTTTTCTTTTTCATAAAATACACCCAAACTTTTTTGCTGTAGTCATCAATAAAAGTGACAAAATAGTGACAGCCTCCAATAGATGCAGCGTTAGTAGTCCACACATTAGAGTGGATTAATTCCAATGGCTTCTTACTCTCTTGAACATGTCTAGGAAATGGTTTCCTTGCCTGTTTTCCAAATTGACAGGCTTCACATACCTTATGCATTTCTGCAACCTTGAATTTAGGCAATCTTGCAACAATATTTTGGGCCTGCATTGATTTAAGTCGTTGTACATTAACATGACCAATACGTTTATGCCAAATATCAATATCTACAACTACACCGGTCCCATGTGCAAACATTGCTGCACTCAATTCAGGCATGTCCGAATCCAACGTAAACATCCTGCCCTTCTTCTTTCCTTTTGCTATCAAGCGACCGTTATTTTTCATATCCTCAACAAAGCATCCATGAGGATTAAATCTGACCTGCAAGCCTTGCTCAACCATTTGACCAATAGAAACCAGGTTCTTGGTGATATTCGGGACATGAAATACATCAGACAGGTACTTCTTTTTCCCATCCTGCATAGACAAAGAAATTTTACCAATCTGCACAATAGGATGTGTAGTATCATCAACAGTCTCCACAAATCCTAGTCTTTCCATTTTCCTTGCATCCATTCTGCATGACTAGTCATGTGGTTTGTTGCACCTGAGTCAACATACCACACATCATTGCTTTCTTCTGCACTTGTCACAGAATTGGTCATGTGCTGCACCATAAACAGATGCTCATTTCTGTCATCACGATGCATAATTCCCTTGCTGCAATTTTCCATTCATGATGTTATTCTTCTTTTTATAGCAGTCTTTAGCCATATGACCCATTTTACAACAGTAGTAGCATTCAACATTGCTGTTTGCATTTTGGCCTCTCTGCCATCTACCATGACCTCTTTGGCTCCCCCCGCCTCTAGAGTTACCACATCCTCCTCCATAGGACTGGTTTTCTTGAGTTTGCTGCATATTCTGATTTCTACCATGGCCTCCAGATCGGCCTGCTCTACCTCTGCCTCTACCTCTTCCAGCATTTGAGTAGAAGACAGTTTCTTTTGAAGTTCCTCCTGAAGAAGATGCACCACCATTTCTCTGCTCTTCAGAAATTAGAAGAGTAAACAACTCCTCAAAATCAGGAAATTTTTCACGGACGTCAATGGATGTCCGGAACTGTGCATAATCCTTTCCTAGACCATTCAAGGTCACAGAAACTAAATCATCATCTTCCACTGGTGACCCAATGGAAGCAAGTGCATCTGCAATTTTCTTCACCTTCATGTGGTAGTCATTGATTCTCATATTTTCTCTCTACACATTGTGCAACTCCTGCTTAAGCTGCATTTTCTTGGCTTGCATATTTGTGCTATACATTTTTGCCAAAGTATCCCATGCCTCCTTTGGCGTACTTGCATCTTGAATATGCACAATCATAGAATCTGAAATACTGATAGACAGCCAGTACATAACTTTTCTGGCTCTCTCATGCCATCCTTTAAATGCCTGCATTTCCTGTTGATTGGGAACATTAGGAAGAACTGGTTCTTCTTCATTTCCTGTAATGAACTCCCAATAGCCTTTTGCCATAAGGAAATTCGTCATTCTAAACTTCCATGCTTGGAAGTTGTTCTTGTCAAGCTTTTCAGTGACAATCTATGAAAGAGAATCAGACGCCATTACAGAACACTGCAAAATATTCTGTCACTGCAAAAAACACAGCTTCTGCCTCACAAGGGCAAATATGTAAAATTGATGAACGTGGTATCTGACCACACAGTCACTTCCTAGTGACAATTTTGCATGAACATGCAATAAGGATGATTCTATAACTCCCAATATCTCTGCACACAGGCATACAAAGCAATTTCTACGGCAACTTTTCACCGACCTGCAAAGCAGTGGTCGTAGCTTAGAGGAGTACTCCACTAGTGTTCCTGCAAGATCCCCATGACACATGAGTCACCGCTAGACTACACATCTTTGGCACCACTGTTAGAGATTGAGGTGTGCTTTTGCATTGCATTTGCTTTCTTGCTACCCACCCATTGCCCCCAACGCCGAGTATTGTAGACAAAAGTTGTTGGTTTTTGAGGTGTGAGTGAAAGAGAGGCGTCGAAAGTCATTTGGAGTGGTTTGGTATTTTTTAGTGTTCAAATTTTATAGAAAGGTAGATCAGGTGATTGCTAAGGTGTGTGTGATAGCGAATCCCAACAAAAACACTAAGAAATGATGCTAGGAGTGATTTTCATGGTTTGAAAGGGAAAAACTAGCACTTTTTACAAACCATCCCATTTTTCTTTTACCTTGCTTGTTATTTTTTGCATTGAGTAGGTAGATTAGGTAGTATAGCCTCCCTACACACAAAAAATTACTAAATAGAAACTCCAGAAATCAAGAAAATGCCCAAAAATCCATTAACAAAACTGCATGCCTGCGTGTCGCTACATTAAGCTTAACGCGATGAGTCTTAAAGTCGGTGCTATGCGTAGCAACCTGTTGATACTACCTACCCTTGATAGTTCACCTACCGCTTGCCACATGTCATTCAATACACTGACAGTGGTCAAATAAAAAAGTCAACCCGTCGCATTAATGCTAAAGCAATGACTCCCAGCCCTTCGCATTCACTGTATTAGTAAGTTGCCACGTTGTCAAGCCTGCGTTAATGAAGTCATCACGTTATCACATTGCTGCGTTATGAAGTCATCATGTTATGAACCCGATGCGGTATTCGAAGTCATCGTGTTATGAACCCGATGCGGTATTCAAGTCGTTGCTATATTTGACCCACTGTGCTAGCAAGTCACTGTATTAGCATTAATGCAATGATAAAAAATTGGCACCGTTTTGGACTAACGTTCCACCAATTGCTCTCATCTTCCCTAAGTTACTTAGCCAACTTTGGACTAAATAGGAATAGCCAACATGGGTTTCAAGGGGACTACCCTACCTCCATTTTGTTGTGCTAGTCTTATAGAACCATGGGTGAGTGGCATGCAATGGAGATGTTGTTTTGCATATACTTCATCATTTTGCAAACTCACTAGCATCCTTGAACCTTGTGGTCCCATTTTATACTTTTGTAAGAGTGTATTCTCAAATATATGTGGCATGTGCATCCATTATCCATTGGCTATATGTAAAGAACACTAGATATGATGTGAAACATGCCACAGTTTTATATCAGTGTCTCTCCTTTGAGCTTAGACATGTGTGGTCTTATCCAACCATCCTTCATGAGAAAATTGAAGACATCCTCTAATAGTGAGAGTAAGAAGCATCAAATAACCTTTTGATAATTTTTATACTCATAGTAAAGGAATAATAATTAATTAAATAACCTCCTTAGGCCAAATAATCATGATACTTTAACGACTATAATTCCTAAAACGTTGCTTTCATGTACGTTACCGTCGAAGATATACTGAGGCTACATGCATATGCTTAGTTTTCCATCAATGGTCTTAGTTTCGTAGATAGACTTGGTCGTTGACGGTCTTGACTCTCGTGGAAAATTTTCTCCCTTAGTATGAGGGTGTTACAGGATTGGCCCATCGTGAGTATGCCCAAGGATCATGAACAGGCAAGATTGCCCACAATAGTGGCCCAGATGCATTCAATTCACCATGGGCGGACACTCTACAAACAACCTAGAACCCCTCCTGCTTTTACGACCTATTCATGCAAGAGGGGTGGTTTGCAAGCCACAAGGCTGACCAAAAACTGGTTTTTTTTCCCAAAGAGGAGGGAAACCATGTTTTTTGCCCAAAATCCTTCCTAGGCCTCGTGCCAAACCCCCACTTTCGCATGAAAAGATTTAGACAAACCTGTCACTGTCAGCCATTGTCAACAGAGTAGGAGCCTGAACCAAATTGAAATTCCCGGCTTTGGGAACCACCTCTAGCGCTTGAACATGCTCTTAGAGTGCAACTCAAACCCTTCTTAAAACCTGCCAAACCCCTTTGGAAGGCAAACAAATAGTTCTTCGGTCCCCATTTTTCTTCAAAATGAGGCTAGCTGCTACCTCCCAGTTGCTGTTCCAGTTTTCTGTATTGAGAACCATTGCTTCATTTTCCAAACTTCAGACCGCCGGGCTCTCTCTGGAGCTAGCTGGCGGCTCCTTAAGCCGTTTGACGCAATCTGGGTCTGTTGATTTTGGAAGAACTGTTGGTCGGCGAGATTTTGATGCATTGGTAAAAGGGAAGATATTCTTTGCTGGAATTCGTCAGTTCGAGCAGAAGATTTCCCAACACGTTCAGGCAGCAGCTCAGACAAGGCCATGTCTGTCGTCTGCTCGAATCGTGGGCCGAGGTGCAGCGGATAGAAGTTCCCAGATAATGGATCGACGGAATACGGAGGCAGTACCAAGAAGGCCTCCCAATGTGGAAGGGACCAGGCGTCTCAGCGCATACAGAAGGGATAACAGCATGCAAAGGCGCGCTGAAGCAGAAGAAGAGGCAGCTAACATTGATCTCGACCCAGCAAAGATGCTCGAGAAGGGTTCGCCAGGGACTTTCCAAGCTATTATCAAGGACGTAATTCCTGTGGGTTATTTTCTAACTATGCCTAATGGCAGAGAAGCTTACCTTCCAGCTACAGACTTAGGTTTTACGGGTGGTGTGGTCATTCTAGAGAGGTTGTACAAGGTAGGGCAGGAACTAACTGTTCGAATCACAAAGGTGACGCCGAAACGTGATATAGTCTCCATCAAAAAGGAGGGTATGACCCCTCCAATTGCAAATCAACGGTTTGGAATGATGCCTCCAGGTCCCAAGGTCTGACTGCTCACACCAGTTTGAGGGAGCGGTCGATGGAGTCCCCCCACACGAAACGATTTAAGGAGATTTGATGTCATAATTGGGTTTTAGAGGGGCTTTGCGATGCCATTATGCAGTACGTTGGACTCACGTATATAGGACCTTACAATCAAGAGGCTGAGGAAAAGACAATTCCGTCTGGCAGTCTTGCTTGTAGATCCTAGCTAGCACCGTTGTTTTGGTGAACGTGTTACTCGGAGATATGGTATCATAGATATATGTTTGGAGACGTTTTTAATCGTTACTCTGTAGGCTTAGTATCTGCAGTCGCCGCATAGAACGTGGGTAGTGTTCTCTCTGGTTACTGGTTGTGATCCAATGCTCACTACGTTTGGGACCGCATTCAGGGGTTCGGCATTATTATTAAAATTTTGCAAAGAGGCCAGAGATCGTATTTATGGCTGCTTGTGATCAACTACTTGGCTAATACCTGCTATCTTGGGATAGGGAGCACTGCTGAAAAGGTAATGTTTGTCTTTATTTGATTCCTTATTGTCCCGTCGAAGGAATTTCTGTGTAGTAAATACAGGCCTCTTGTGCGTCCATGTCACTCAAATATACGACTCGTTATTGGCTTAAAGAAAATGAAAAGTTTCTTACTTTTTCTCCTTGAATTGAGCAAATCTTTCCATTGAACAGTGATGTGTGAGGCTTAAAAGGCTCAGTTCTATACGAATGGTTTCTCTGCTGATTCTATTCAAGCCACGTGGCAGGGCTATTAAGGGTTCAAAATCTACCTCTCTCTCTCTCTCTCTCTCTCCCCCTCTCCCCCTCCCTCATAAATTGCCGTGCTGTTCATGTGTGTTACAAATGTTACCATGGTTGAGTGAATTTTGATTTTCGCCTTTCACCCTGCTGGTTTGCTGTAGGTTGGGATTGATCACGAAGTGTTTCTTTCTGATGTGAATTTCTCATCTCAGTCCACTGTAATTTTCTCACAATGTTGTTTTTAGCAAGTGGTATTCATGTGTAGACATATACTGAGCCCATGATGCTGTTATGCGTGTTGATGAATTGGACACGGTCTCTAGTTTGATGTGTCAGGTGATGTGAGTTGATTAATTGCAAGCCTCTGTTTAATACTTATGATGTAGCATTAGCTGTCCGCATGTAGCAAAATTTATTTAGCCACTGTGACAGCAGTCTTTTTTCAAGGCTTGAATGGTTGTTCTTGGGTACTACTAGTCTGCAGTCTTCCCTTATGATGTGTCAGATGATGTGAATTGATAAGTTGCAAGTCCCTGTGTTTAATACTTATGATGTATCATTAGCTGTCCGCATGTAGAAAAATTTATTTAGCCACTGTGACAGCAGATGTCTCTGAGTCTTTTTTCAAGGCTGGAATGGTTTTTCCTGGGCTTTACACCACCAGTAACAGTATTTCTCCTTTCAGCTATTGCAACAAAATTTATAGGTTATGCTTTTCCTGTCAGCTATGCTCTATGGGCAGATTATTGCAGCTATGAAATCAATTTATATGATATTGTCCTTTTTTTCCCAGCCATACCTTCTCCTTCCTTTCAGTAAATAACAACCATCTCCACAAATGTAGAAAATATGCTACACATAGGCTAATTGAGCTGCCAACAACAGTATCATAGTACTTCATTATGAGGGCCCATGCAAAGACTAGAGACAGTAGAAGTAGTATTTTGTTGTACCTCTCTTCACATATGAGGTTATTGCACCCTCAGATATTCGAGTGACAACTGCCTAAAATGATAGATCATTTCCATACAACTGTGGTAAAGCCGCTCACAGTACATAAACCTTCTAATGCTCTCAAAGGAGTAGAAAGTAAAGCAGAGATTTGACAGTTTCCAGCAAACAACGATGATTAATACATATTGAGTATGAGCCAAAAATGGTGCAACCCAGCCGGGTTTGTTACCTTTACAGAGACAGGAATAGACTCAGCTAAGGGACCTATAAGCAGCTGCTTAGATGACCTACATGAAGAGAATGCTGGAGTCAATCCTCATGATAGGTATGTACAGGCACCGTGACAAAGAGGGAAATTTCCATTGCTTGTAATGCTTACCGTCACTTTGGGAGTAGTCATGACAAATGCTCCAACCACTACATTTAGAGGGATTAGGACCGGGAGATGCCACAATTGCAACTACAACACAACAGTGTTTGCTTCCTTTTAAAAATATTATTGACATATATACGTGTTTGGGATTGAAGGAACGTTTGTACACATGCACTATGCCTTCTTGCTAGCATGAGATAGAAGCGCTAGTACCCACCATGTTAATAGAGGCACCCTGCTAAGGGACAGAAAGCTAACAGAATAGGACCACTTTGTTGGTGGGAGCACATGGGTCCATAAGTCTTATGGCAAGTCCATCAACATGTAATCAAGGTTTGCAACACATTTGTGACGTGTATCTAGCATGGATAACCAAATAAATGTCAATTGTGGCACATGGGTCCATAAATCTAATGACAAGTTCATCAAGGTAATGACGAGTTCATCAAGGTGGTATCAAAGTTTGCAACACGTTCATGATGTGTATCTAGCATGGGTAATTAAATAAATATAAAATGTATGGCACTGTAAACCACATACATGCATAATGTCACATGGCATAAGAAAAAAACAAACATATTGTATTCAAGGAGTAATTTTTATAACAAAAAGAATACATGAATACCTTCACCATGTTGGTGTTTCTAAAGTCATGGATTTCCTTCACCTACACTCTATCTTAAAACTATAAGAGGTTGTCATACAATCTATATCTCCACAACAAGACTCACTTGTAGGAGATATAAGTGACTATTCATTAGTAGTAAGACACTTTGATCGCTTCTTATAATTTTTTGCAATATTTGCATGAACTTCATGACTCAATTTCAATAATAGGAACATTAAAAATCTTGATTGTCTTTATACATATGAGCATTAATTGCATTTAAATGATTGGATGTTTGTGAGAGTGGAGGATTATAGGTAAGTTTTGTTGCATCTTTTTCCTTGGGGGACTCCTCTTACTATGGTATTGCTAAATCAATCAATTACTAATGGTGAACATATGCAATGCTATCCCAATGGAGTCATTCTTAAGCTAAGAAAACAAAAGACCTTTCTCTTTGTTTCTTTGTCCTCTTGCTATGGTATTGTCAAAGGAACCATCATTGATGGTATAATCTCCCAATGGAGACATTCTCAAGTTCAACAAACAAAAGAGTTTCTTGTGCTAGAATTAATATTGCTTCTCACTTTTTAGGTAAGTCCCCTCTTTGAAATGAACCCACCAAGGACAACAGATTCATCTTGCATTGTGATAAGGCACCTCCTTCTTGAAAAGGTTGCATAAAGGAAAGAACATACTAAAGTCCTTTTGGTCCACTTTATTTGAAATTGTAACTTAACTCAGGGCCAAAAGCAAATGATTGAAAAACTTGCATTAAACAAAATGAAGATCAAATTGTAATATACATAGTAGCAAATGATGGACATCAACTATTGAAGTTGAAATTATTTGGGATAAAAGTGAAGTCAAAGCAAAAGCACCTCTAGAGCAACCACTTTCTAGCAAACTCTTCTTGTGATTTATGGAAGGTAGGAGAACAATGTGTCCCAATAATGTAACTCCAAGGGTTTAGATACTTTGCGATGGCAATATCTATTGGGATTTTGAATGCTACAAGCACGATATAAAATATGCAAACACATATATGCGCCTTGAAATGGGCTTCGCTCTAATATAAGTTTCATAAGAAACAGAGAAGCGGTCGGAAAGATATGGGCAGTTTATTGGACAGGGGTAAAAACTATCTGAAAAAGAAACAGTCACACACAGAGAGTCATAGATTTTTGGTCTGAAATCTAATACAATAACTGAAGAAATAGGATGATGCTTCTTGAAGAGAGCTTCACGTTGATATAAGTTTCGTCCAAATTAGACGACGGAGCAAAAAGTTATGAGCAAAATACTATCAGGGGGTCAAATTGTCATGAAAAACACCTACTCCTTCTACTGGTGCCGACTTGGGAGAATACTACCTCCATGCTTAGACTTCATCAACGATCCAAGTCCCATAGAGGTCGCCTAGGAGGGAAGGAAGAGCACCCTTTGTGGCTTGCGAAATAGATAAACCATGTATGCGTAATGAGTGGCCGAATAGACAACACTTTTGAGCACTTTAGAAGAGAAAACAATGGAAAAAGGAAAGAGACACTCAAGAGAGAGAACCTGAAGTGACCCATACAATATCTTAGAAAATAGAAATAAGTGAGAGCCGCTAGGCTATCACTTGATACTCAAACTCTTATCAAACATAGAAGAAAACAATACCAATGCCAAATTAAAAAATATCAATTTTTGGTGTCACAGTATATTTATTTCACATCTTAGCTAGATTGATTTGTGCACTTACTCTAATTGACTAAGAGAAAGGAAGGTTTATTTTGCATGTTTTTTTTAGTGTAAGAAGCAAGGGTTGCTAAGTAAAGTTATAGATGTCTTTAGAAGTTAATGAAGATCCTAATAGAGATTTGAGCATAAAAACTTGCAACGAATTGGAGAATGCTCACAAAGCTAAAGCTTCTAGCGCCTCACCCAATTTTTTGAGAAAAGCAAGGAATAAATGGGGTTAAGATACTCACCAGTGATAATGCCTTGCCTAATTGTGTGGTTTGAAACTGCTTTGGAACTCTCCAATCAATATATGTTTATCAATATCCACCTTAGTTACTCAATCATAATAAGCAATCATCAAACATCTCTTTTGAGAGCTATCAAGCTCTAAATTCACAACAGTGAGGAACAATTTGTAACACATCAAAGAGAAATCTTTGCTTCTTGATTTCAATATGCTAAAAGAAACTTTTGCATGAGAGAATTATGAAAAATCTAGAATCAGGATGAATTTTTTGCTTGGTGATCTCTTAACAGCCATAGATAGCAAGGATATAGCTTACAATGGGTACATGGTGAGTTGGCATAGAGCATGAAAGTACTTCTATTTCAAATCATTCTAGATGACATCAATCCTTGTGAAGTTAGGGTGAAGCCACAATATGATACAATGCATACTTTGTTCATTTTGTTCTACTTTGGGTAATTGGATGAAACTAATAGACATTGCAATATTATCGCATAATTAAGACAAATGCTAGAGCTTATGTAGACCCTTAGAGCTCTCTTACGACCTTATGAACCAAACTGGCAAGCTAAGATGACTCATGAAACCATCAAATAAAGCTATTAAATAAGGATTTGATTGCCAAAAGACTCTAAAAATTATGAAATCATTATTGTGCTAAGATGGCTTTTGTGACTTAGAATAGGTGTAGTCGTGCTTGTCACACTAAAACATAAGCTGACTTGTTGATATCAAGAACTTATTGATTAGCTTAGAGCCACATTCATAGGTTTAGCAATAAATCTCTCAAAAGAGATAACAATCAATTGCATAAAGCATAATGCATAGCTATACCAAATTTTTATGCCCACTTGATTGGCTAAGCACACATGTGCCTACCTCTACTACTTATGCTCAATCGAGCATGAGCTTTATTTTAAGATTCATTATGCTTATAGTACTCTAGTTTATTATACATGCACATTTTCCTTGGTTGTGTATGCATTCATTGAGCTTTACCTTTCAAGGCTCTATGCTATAAGTACTCTTCAAGGCATCTAACTGGCTTCAAAATCCTATTGTTTCTAATGACTATGTTGTTGATAAAACTCTAATTGGCATCAATCTTCTTTCCTAGCATGTCTTTGTCTCTCATGACATGTTTTAAGTCATTTTGGCCTCAATATATGAAAACTTCTATGCCATCATTATCTCGGTCTTTAATGGGCTGTTCATGGCTCCGTGATCCCTTGATTAAATGCACTTTGAGTCCATCACTACTTGCGTGTTGTATCTTTCTTATGCTAGTCTCAACAACTCTAACTTAGATTGTAGCACAATATTGCATGTCAAACTTACCAGATCACAATATCACTACTACTCATTGTAGCATTGTTTTGCATATTGACCTTAACATATCACAATATTTACTAATATGGAGATATTGGACCAAATAACCACATTGGCTTCCTATATATTTAATGAGTTTTGTGATAAGTCTCAATCATACTTGGGTTGCACACCGTTCCACAAACGATGTAGCCCAAGGATTACATATTCACATAATTGCATTGTTTTTCATGATCAATTGTTGTGATGACCACTTTCACACAGTCATGAATCTAGTCATGCATTTCTTCTATTCAATGGAACTAAATTGTAATCGATCAAGTATACGAATTCTAACTTGCTAATTATCATTGATATTTTTGCTAGGAGATATATCAATGGTAATATTAATGATATCAAGGGTCGTATTAACACTACCATCATCGGTATCACTCCCCATAACACCAATAGTATGCCAACTATCATCGGTATTGTTACTACTACAATGGTAAAAGACCCACAATAAGTATAAGGGGGCCCACTTTCACCCCAAATTGATTGAGAAGTTGTAAATTTCTCCTCTTTTAGGATTAATCAAAGCCTAATTAAGGGGATTAGTACCAAGTAGATTAAGACAAAGTAAATTCCTCCTCTTCAAGGCCTAACCAAGGGGCTTGGTATTCCAAGTCCTCTAGATATCCCACTTTCAAGGGGATATCATTTTGCCAGTTTTTGGTACCTATATTTGTTGCATGGCACATCCATGTGTTTTTCCAATGGGGTATTATTTCTTCAATTTTTATTGCATCCATTCTTATGTTTTGTGCATGAAGTGCATCCATGTGTCATATGCCTATGAAATATAGATGCATATGACAATACACACTATAATGACATATAGATGCATACAATAATATAGATGCAATACACACTATAATGACATTGTAGACTAGTTAGGTATAGTGTCAAAGGAAAATTATGAAATTAAATACATGGCCCATCAATGTCATGGAGAAATATACTAACATGTGTATCTGGTGGCTTGGAGAATGCAATTATTTAAATATGATGCCTAGGGTTTCAACCTTTTGTTGCATGCATGTGAAAAGATTCAATATTGCCTCATCTATGATTGGGACTAAATAAAAAGGGATAGTTAAATAAGATCAAGACACATCATAAGTTGGCAATGAAGGCTATTTGAGAGGAATTTTTGTGAGACCATGAAATATGAGTGAAGGTGATGCACTTAGTCTTAAAATTTTTGATGAGGATCAATAATACAGAGAGGTGGGTAATTAAAGCCACCAACAACAAATTCAGATCTTGAGGCCATGAGCACTTCATTAACCTATATAGTGGGAGAGTGACATGATGATTTGGCTTGATAGCTTCATAGGAAATGTCAGCTACTTCATAGAACCATGCAAGGTAGACATGACTCTCGCCCAAGAGTTTGATGCAAGAAGTTGATATTGTGGACCTTTATGTAGGCCTACAATAAGCACAAGGTTTTGGAATCATATAGATGAGCTACCATCACCATGAGTTTGCATTAGAGGTTAGCAATCACTTTGCTAGGGTTGACTAGCTACTTAGTAGGGCTAAGCAGTTTTTGCTAGGGTCCATGTTTTAGTGTCACTTGCTATTGCCAGCTCCTATCCATTGGAAGTTAATGACATTAACCCCTTTAGCTACGAATGAGGTGAACGGAGTGAATGAGTAACAACAAGAATGAGTGAGCCTATGCTGCTAGCTTTGAATGGCTGCCTTACCTGCCCAAGCTACACTTGTAGAGGGTTATGCCTTGGAATGAATGCTAGCACACCAAGTTGATTCAATCAAGGAGTTCACCAAACCGATATTTTTACGACTCGGCTCGGTGTTCAATGTCTCGATGGTGGGGCAGGAGTAACTACCCTTCGTTTTGATAGTGAGACGATCATTGTGATGCCCCATTGTTATGACTTTGTACTCATGTCGAACTCAGTGTTCAATATCTGGATGGTGGAATAGGACAAATTGTCCTTTGTTCTGATAGTGATAGGCATTGTGACACCCAACTAGTATGACTTCGCTCTGAGTCCTAGTCAAAAGCTCGGCCATGACTATGTTGTCTCTCTTGCCTTCTACCTCTAACATGTGTGTGGATGTCTATCGTTGTTTTCTACTACAAACATGTCCAAATTTAGATCAAGATTCATAGCGTTGGCTTGGAGAACCAGCTCGGTATACGTTATGACCTGTTGGACTCTCAGAATGGAGACTCTCTATGGATGACTTCTCAAAATTTTCTTGTCAGTGCCTGAAAATCTCCTCTCTATTGAAAGGGTCATCTTGGACGTACACTCACAATCGGCTCACTTTTGGTGTCCATGTGGTATCCTAAAACAACTCTTCTCTGCTCAAGGCTGAGTCCTTGTCTATCTTGAGATCATAAGTGGTTTCTTGGATCCTCTTCCCAATTCCATTGGCCATCACATACTAGCTCTGAATTCATGGCAGCTTCCTGTTCTTTCAAATTTTGCTAACGTCTATGACCTCTTTGTACGTATTCCTTTCATCATGCCAATTATCTTTCTCTCCTGACCGAGCACACATCAGACATTCTTGCAACAACTGCATGATATATAGAGCCACCTAAAAGCACTCTTTAGTCAAGTTGTTTTTGGTTGTCAAGTAAGCTTGCAAGATGTTGATAGCCTCAAACTCTCCTGAGAGAAATTGTTTGTAGTAATTTGCTAAATTGAGTAGCTATTGTAACTCATATCGGGTTAGCATATACTATTGCTGGTGAAAATTGTCTACTCAATCCTATAGACTTCTACATTGAATCCACTTAATTCCTCGATCAGTATTTTAGCGCATCATTTCTCAAAAGTATCACAAAATGTTGATGGTCTTTTTCCTTGTTCCCAAGTTGACTAGCTAGTCACCCCTAGTCGATTTCAATGCACACACGCTTATAGATGAAGATGCTCACTCTTGTAGTCCATAGGTTGCTATGTAGGTCTATGAGTCATTATGGAAACAAATAGAGGGAGACGTCGAAATACTAACACAAGGTGACACACCAAGTAGGCAAGCTATATGAAGATAAGCACAAAGTGTTGAGGATGGTGTAAATTTTAAGGGCATTAGGGGCAAACCCTAACCCTAAGGGATTCTCATGTATATATTTTAAGGGCATTAGGGCAAACCATAACCCTAACCCTAAGGGATTCTCATGTATATATTCATGATTATGTTCAATACAATACAATGTACAAGTAGCTATATTGTGTCCATTCCTCTCTCTCTCTCTCTCTCTCTCTCTCTCTCTCTCTCCCCCCCACTTTATTATGGTATTAGAGCACCAAGTGCTCCCAAGCCCTTGCATCTTGGCAAGGCATCAAGCCCTCCTTGAGTGAGGCATCCTCTATCTCCAAGAGTGAGAGTCATGAGGTTCATCCTTCATGAGAGAGTTTTTCGTGAGAGGGTGTGTAAGCCCTTGCTTAATCAAGGCACAAGCCCTCTCTTTGAGGGATGACATATGGTCATTTTTGTGTTGAGGTTCTTTCTATGAGATTTCTGTAAGAGAGAGAGAGAGATAGACATAGGGGGAGAAGTTTTCTATGAGAAAAAGAGAGTTCTGAGAGAAAGAATCCTCTTTTAGCATCCATGTGCCTATCTAAGCAATGGCTAGCTGCTGTAACAACTATTCAACAAAGCACAACACAAAGCCTGACACACAAGCATACTACAAGGCAAGGGCTCACAAGGCGACTCGGCTTGTAAGGCACTAATACGGGACAACTTCAAGGCATCTACAACACCCAATTTCCAACAGTTGACTCTCCAAGCTTAAGGGCACCTCAAGTGTCCAAACGCCTAGCAGATGAAGCAAGAAATGACCAATAAAAAGGCAATACTAGCAATGAACTGCTCCTATCTACAAGGACTCGACAAAGCAGTAGACTCGACTCCCTATAGCAACTAAGTGCAAGGACCAAGAGCCGCAACCAAAGGCGAGTGCAGTATGCATGCAAGCAAAATGGCTATGCATCAACACAACCTCAAGACATCAGAGCGAAGGTAATGAACAAGTTGCACAAACACTAAACTCTCTAGCAAAGCTCAGCACTCTCCATAGATGAAGGAGAGATGAAGAGCACCCTAGCCTTGACTGGGAATGCAACGGATGACACACCCCCTCAGAAGTGACTAGTCTACAAGGCACTCAAGAGAGAAAAAAATATCAGCTAGGCCCCAACAAACGGCTACACGATTAACCAGTCCAAAATGCAGTAAACAACTGTAATACTCCAACTCCATAACACCATCCTCAAGTGACTCATAGAAATGAGCTCCGCCACTAATGAAAGCAAGCTTCAACTATGACAAGGAGTCTAAGGTGATGAAATGGATTGCTCTGATAAGCATCTGAGTGGAACTCTTGCCCAAGCTCTGCAAGTGACCAAGAAGGCATCCAATCAGTGCCATCAATTAGCAAGCAATGCCACACCCATCAACAAGCGTTGGCTCCAACACTAATAGCACTCACAGCAAGAGATGACGCCTAAGATCATCGAATGCAACGTGTCTAAAACGGGCATCAATGGCTCAAGACAAATTTCCCATAGAGCCAACCACCGATAGACGACCTCACAGACCCCAGCCCCAGCAATAGCAGCAGTAGCAAACATCTCTAACGTATGCATGGCGCAACCGAGATAACAAGCTCTAACAATGGAAAGTCGGTAACTTGATGGAATCTCTTTGGACGCAAACAAAATCTTTGCTAGTTTTATCAAATCTAATCTAAGCTTGGCTACTAGAGCAACATGTGGCACACTAAAAATTTGACACGTGGCATCCTCATCTTTGTTGCCATGTCAGTAGTGCTACCCACTTGCCGCATTAACACCTACCTTATCCAAAGGACAATGTCAGTAGCACCAGCCCTTCAACCACATCACTATCCATTACACACCATGTCAATAGTACAATCATAGGTGCCACATCATTTGCCAACATGGTAGTGCCACATCATCAAGGTTGACCACGTCATTACCTCCACATTAGTTGCCATATCATTGGCCACATATGCATTGACACATCATCAAGCACTCCCTACCACATCATCTGCCAGCTCAGCAATGACACATCATCACAGTTGGCCCAAGCTACCATATCATCTTATCTACCACATCATCACGCCCAATTAACATGTCCATGTCATCACAACGTGCCACATTGGCACATTTTTATAACAACATGTGACCACCCAGTGCCACATCAGCACATCACATCAACATTTTGGCCTCTCTCGTGATCAAATTTTGGCCATTCTTCTGGGAGCCATAACTTTTGATCAAAGTGGAAGTTAGAGCTATAAAAAGCTATATATATATATAGAGAGAGAGAGAGAGAGAGAGAGATGCTTCAATAATGTATGCACAAAGGAGCATGCCATGTGCACAAAGTACCATTTTAATCACTAACTTGCATGTAATAAAATCATTGATTTGATGAAGGAGGTGATCCACCATGCACTAGAGCTTTTGCTGCATCAAAACTAACTACTTTCATTAAAGATAAGAGGTTTTGTAGTCCTCACCCTTGCTCAAAGCAATTAGGTCCGAGCATGCCTCAAACATGAGTACTTCATAATATGTGTATCTAGATGGTAATTATGCTGGTAATTATGCACTACACCTACAAATAAACTTTTGGGTGGGGTCATAGATTACATACATGCCATGGGCTACTAGAAAAGCATTAACTCAGTGTGGGTGTGTGCATAGGTTGACAAGAAGATGCTCACTCTTGCAATCCTGAGGTATTTTTACTATGCTTTTTACTCCATGCAAGGTAGATGTTAACAATGATTAATAATGAGCAAGAGTTAGAAACTGGGAACAAAAGGATCAGGCAAGTAAAATGAAACTTGATGACTTGATTACCTTCAAACCTAGTCTTGCTTTAATGCCCAAGGATTTGATAGTAGCCTCCTTGCAAGTTGAAACGGAATTGGTTATTCAAGTTAGAGAATTGAGATAGCCAAGCTACTGAGGGGGGAACTATGGCTAGGGGCCGATGACTGCCCTCCAAGTTTTTTTCCCAAGCAATTAACATAAATAGCAACAAAGGCCGTTGAATGAGTGCTCAATCATAGGGTAGTTTAGTGACAAAGTATTAGCATTTAGTTGATTTGTTCAAATCTCACTTGAGTGGGTTGGTGGGGATGCCTTAGGTTATAGGATGTAGACAAGAAGGATGCTCTTCATTATGTTTTGGGGAATGCTTGCAAGCCAAGGGGATTGATGCCCAAAGAGCTGTACAAAATATCAATCTCTTGGCCTAGAGGGGATGAATTTCGAGTTCTATATTTCTTTTTGGGAAAACATGAGTGGAGATCTTGCAGAGATGATCAATGCCTTGGTGGCACGAGGCTGTCTTTCCATGGATGCTAATTCTGATATAGTTAAGTGTCAGAACAAAATGGCTATTGGGGATTGGAGACCCATCTCCATGTTGAATACCTCGTATAAAATAATGGCTAAGGCTCTAGCCATCTAGATCAAGGAAGTTTTCTCATAGGTAGTTGACAGGCAACAATGTCTCTTTATTAAAATTTGAATATGCTTGATTATTACTATACCACAAGTTAGAGATGCATGCTCTTTGGCTTGGATTTGGATAAAGCCTATGATAATTTCTACTAGGATTTCATCTTGGCCGTCTTGGAAAAATTGGGATTTGGGTTAGGGTTCATCTAAATGGTCTCTTTAGTATTTGCAAATGCTTCTCCAATTCTTATTTCAATGGGAGAGCGGTTAGTAGATTTGACCTGTGTAGATCAGTTTGTCAGGGGTGTTTGATAGCTCCAATTCCTCTTTGCAACTAGCATAGTCCCCCTCACACATTTTCCGAAAGTGTCTCTAGAAGAAGGTCACCAACTCCCCTCTGGTAAGTAGATGCATGTACGGCTCTGTAAATGACATAACAGACATTGCCAATGAAACCAGTGCTAGTATTCGGACCCTTATGCACCTCATGTCTCGATCTTGTTTAACTTCAAGGTCAGTGTGTCGCTGGAAAAAGAGCTTCGCTCTCTAGTCTATCTTTGAGATTTTTTCTAAGTTGGTAGATGATTTGGATGTGTAGTGGAGTGAGCGGGGGGGGGCAGGAAATTTGGTGTCTTGGAGGCCCTATTCGTTTGGAGGTGACTTTTAGGCAGCAGCTTGATTGGTTTAAGGAGAGAATTATGGCTAGCATGGGATGGTATTGGGATGGAGAATGCTTGGGCAAGCATGTGCTTTTAGCCACGATCACTTGTGTGGCAACAATTTGGAATTTCAAACAAAGCCACTTGCTTGAGATTCAATGCCTCTTCAAGGCCTTCCTCTAGGTTGAGGAGGGTGGGAAGCACAGGATGCATTATATTTTATGAGAGGCCTTCAAGGCTCCCAAACTACAGGGGGCACTTGGTATTCCAGGCATTAGCACAAAGAACACCTTACCTCATAAGGAAATGGTTGCCTCGTATGTTTTAGGACACAACATCTTTGGTGGATTAGGCAAGTGGTTTATTGAAGGTGGGCAAGGAATCGGGGATGGCTCTTGGGATGGCCTTCCCTGGTACGAGACGCTACTCTCTCTAATTTCACCTTGAAAATTATTGATATGAACCTCATGTGTGGTTCAGTTCCTTCCTGGAAAAGGGTGTTGTTCTAAGATCATGTGGAATGGTCATGCAAGTTTTTGTGGTGATGCATGTGTTGCCATTGGCCCACTTGGATTTACCTAGGATGCACCAACTGTTTAAGAAAGGCTTGCAATCCTGGTCTTAGGCTTGGGATGCTTCAAAGAGTGATTGACTCCATGTACATGAAATGTCTTAGAGCTTTTCTCTAAATGAGGGGAATCTAGCTTGATATGATGAATATTGGATAGGATACCTCAGTCAAGGCCCAACAATAGAACTAGAAGGTGACTCAATGGCACATGGGTAAGACTTGCGTGAAGACAATCTCAGCTAAGGCTCTCTATCATAATCTGCAAGCAGGTCATGCCTTACTTAGAGACATCAATTGCAAATGGGGCTTCACATATCCCTGAGCTGGTAGCAAGCATGTTGCAGGGGACATCTGGAAGAGATGTTGCATATGCCAATGGAGTTTTCTGCTATGGAAGCTAATCCATTAGTGGCTTCCAATTGAGGGCAAAGTTAGCCAAAAGATTCCATGTAAATCCAATTTTCCCCCTCTGTGGGAGAACAATTGAGCTGCTAAGGCATGTATGGTGAAATTGCCCTGTGATGAGAGGTGTGGAGCAGAATGAGCAATGGTTCAAAAGCAAGGCTTCATGGCTCGATTCTATATTGCCTCAAACTAGAAATTGGTTCTGCTAGGGGATCGAGTCGATTTACTCTCAGCTCTCATGGCCTATTGGCCATACATCAGAGTGGCAGTGGCCATAGCAGTTTGGACAATCAGGAAATCAAATTGCCTTTGGCCCGAGTGTTTAGGTTTCATTATAGAGACTCTCTGGTTCTGAGAATCCTTAAGTCCGGCCTGCTTGATAGGGCTATAGGTAAGTAGGATGCCCTTGTTGGGCAATCCCTAGTTGATATCTCTACTACCATATTGGTGTAAAAATCCTTTAACTTGCAGTGTTATATGTTTGCATGCATTACACAACAAAAATAGGGCCTTTTTCTGAGTGCTTACAGAGAACTTCCACCTCCAAAACGGGCCCTGAAATGGCCTCAAATTAGAAAAATAAAATCAGCATATATTGCCCTCTCGCCACACCGCGAAGGGCGTCTCAATCTGAGACAATGCAGTCTTGCACTTTCCGGCTATACTACTTGTAGAGATTTGCTCCCAAACTCGAAAAAGGAAAGTAGCACTGGTCCTCTTACCAGGACACCATGAACTTGGTTTGCTTTCTTGAGCTCCTTACCACGAACCAGGCTCTGATACCATGTGAAGATAGTGGGAGAGAAGGAAGGAGTCTCACTTGTAGCTTTCTCACATACACAATGGGGGAATACACACAAAGGTGGAGGCTGAAAACAATTTTCCTCTTCTTAGTTGTGAAAGCCAAAAGAACTCTAGTACAAAGAAATAGAAGAACCCTATATGTGGGTCTCAAACCAAACTCAACTAACTAAGGTGGCATACTAACTAAGCCACGAACTAGAGTTGTCATCCAACTATTATTCATGGGCAGTGTACCAACTGCATCTGCAGCTAACAAGTCGGTGACATAAATGCACAACGGTCACCCTGGCATATCACGAGTGGAGCTCGATATCTCAACACAGTATAGACAGTGGAAAATTAGAATGTGAAGCTCTTCCAAGGCTCGTGCATGAGTAAAACAATGAACGCAATGAAGAACATTTACTTTGACAGCAAGCACAGGCTCCGCAAACATGAGAGTGGCGGTGAGCAAAGCTGTGAGGCTTGCTTGTCCGAGCTTGTCAAGCAGAGCATTATGGAGGTTGCTAGGAGGAGGGTGCAGCTCCATGGAAGTAAGCAAAAAGAGAAGGAGGCCGTGAAAGGAGGCCATGTGGCAAAAAGCATTCGCATGTTATCCCACATACAGTTGTGACAATTGATTACTATGGTTTATATTTGACAAGGTCCCCCCTTGGTTTCTGTGTTTGATTTATGGAGAGAAGGTTAGCATCTCCCTCGATAAGGATAGGAAAAGCCTTCGGGCTTTCCACTTCACACATGGTTAAGGCAACCCACCCACGGGTGAATCTTACCAAATTTTTATAGGCTACCACCCTAAACAGTGGTCAATGTAACGACACCCTTCCTTGAAGATGTCAACTTGGCTCGAATGGTAGTTCTCTCAATGACCTCGATCAACTTAACGCATGCTCTCAACACCCGATGCCAGTGCTCACATTATGAATCAACAAGTGTATTGCTCAGAGTTTACCACCAAATGACACTCGACAAGGAAACTAGCAAGATACACACCAATTTTCTCAATCATTACTTAGGAAAGATACCGACAAATTTTCTTTATCACGCAGTCATGTGATGCATCAACCAATGTATTTTGATTTGGATACACATAATTTTGTAGAGGTGTCCACACCTGTTCACACCTCTAGATAATTTTCTAGTGGTAGAGGAGTTGATTTTCTCTTGGTGGTATTGCTCTTCTGTCCACTTCAAACATGGTTAGGGCAACCTACACTCTATGGATCTTACCAAATGTTTTATCACACAAGGGAAATTCACATGATTAAGCAGCCATGATAGTTATAGCTAGGGTGTATCTTTTTTCTTGTCCCCTGCTTTAATTTTTTTTATAAAAACAACTTAAAGCAACAATGTGATAAATCGACCAATGTATTTTGATTCGGATGCACACCATGGCATGCATGCTTTGAGTTTACCACCAAATGACACACGACGAGGAAACTAGCAAGATACACACCAATTTTCTCATCACACAATGAATCAACCAATCTATGGTCTACATGCTTAGAGGTTGATAGACATGAAATGGCATCCACTAGTGTCAGTCTAGTGACTCCCGGCTTATTGCAATCGTGGATCCAAAAGGAGAAGAAGAGGGAGCGTAGAGGGAAGTGGAGGAGAAGAAGGGAACATGGCATTCACGAAAGGCACTATAAGGGAACAAGGGACAACTCCAAAGAGGAGGATGAGAGCTTATATTCCAATGTGTGCAACCAACAAGTGAAGACCAAAGTCAACCATTCGGCCTTTTATACATGCCACCTTTTGAAGGGAGGGCCAACTCTAATCTCTTTATACCACTCTCTTTCCTCATTCTTTTACAACCATCTTGGGCCAATTTGGCTCCAAGGCACAATCCTATCGCTACGGATTTGCCAATATCCACCAAGTGATATCACCAATCAGTGGTGCATATTGTTAACTAGTCGGTTAAGAACTAGTGAAGTTTACATCACTAGTCTAAGGATACTTTTCTAGGACAAGATGTAGGAATGTGAAGGCAATGTAATTGATGCAATGCTACTATAGCTAGAGGATTTAGGCTAACCTTTCTCTTGGGAGTTATTGTGATGACCACCAAGAAGAACACTGAGAACATGCTTTGAAGATCATGGTCTTATAGGAATTTGAAGTCCAAAAATTTTAAGGAAGCACAAATAGCATTTCTTTACAATGCCAAAAAGCACAAAGGATTGGGGCATTTAAAAATCAAGGCACACACAATAGAGATAGATCTAGGAACCTTTGAAGGGGTGGACTTTGGGGCTTTCATTTATTGGATTCAATTCGAAAGGTATGGTCCACCATGAAAAGAATTAGAGTATATAATAGAATTGTAAAAACATGGTGAAGAAATATAGGGATGATTGAGCCTATTCTAAATGAAATATATAATGCCAAAATAAATTCAAGTCACCTACAATCATCATGGTAGCCATAAATGATATAATGCAATTAATCCATGAAGATATGATCTACATCTCAAAGAATGATAGTCAATTTCTTTGATTTGGATGAGTCAAGTCTAGGTCTTAAAGGAGGATGTAGCGTAATGTTTCACTCAAGGTCTAGGGTCAATTTGCTCCTTCACTTATTTGGTAATCTAATGGAAATTCTATCACTTGATCCCAATGATATAAATCATACAACTATATCTAATGGGAAGTCTATCACTTGATCGCTATGATATGAAACATAGAATGGCAAGTAGGCATTCTGGATAGCAAATACAAGTAGGCATTCTAGATAGGTATCTCTATCACATGAAGATTTGTTTTATCTACTATCGTGAAGACACTGGATCAAATGTCTTTGCCTAGTGTGAAGGGTGGAGCAAACAATCAAAATAACCTTGAAAAGAAGAGCAATAACTGTTAATATCAACAATTCAAGGAAATGAAATCTCATAATCATTTCACTCTAAGATATCGATGTAAACCCTTCATGAATACATGCAAGGTTTATTGTGTATCCTAGTAGTAAAACTACAAGAGCCTTCTCATACACCCATTGAAGAAATCCTATTCATGAGATGTGGAATGATGGTTAGGCTTCCTAACTAAGGATGATTTTGATATTGGCCTAGCTTCATAAAGAAAATTCTACTATGAATGTACCTTGAAAAGAGAACACATAACAAGTTTGGTTCTCAAGTGCACCTGGTCCACCAAGACTAGGAACTGTTGATAGTTTGTTTGTTGACCGATAATTGGTTAGTAACTTGATGGAAGACAAGGAACCGACTATTGTGAAGACACTGGATCAAATGTCTTTGCCTAGTGTGAAGGGTGGAGCAAAAATCAGAATAACCTTGAAAAGAAGAGCAATAACCGTTAATATCAACAATTCAAGGAAATGAAATCTCAGAATCATTTCACGCTAAGATATCAATGTAAACCCTTCATGAATACATGCAAGGTTTATTGTGTATCCCAGTAGAGTAAAACTACAAGAGCCTTCTCATACACCCTTTGAAGAAATCCTATTCATGAGATGTGGAATGATGGTTACGCTTCCTAACTAATGATCATTTTGATATTGTCCTAGCTTCGTAAAGAAAATTCTACTATGAATGTACTTTGAAAAGAGCACACATAACAAGTTTGGTTCTCAAATGCACTTGGTCCACCAAGACTAGGAACTATTGATAGTTTGTTTGCTGACCAATAATTGGTTAGTAACTTGATAGAAGACAAGGAAGTGATTAAATATCAATACAACAACTTGGTTGGCAATTTGATGGTAGTCAAGGAATTGATTTTTGACTAGTAATTGGTTAGCAATTTGATGGTAGACAAGGAAGTGATTAAATATCAATTCAACCATTTCTTCCATTATCCCACTCACAAAAAGATTTGTATTTCAAAATATATTTCAAATTTATCCAAATATATTTGGTACCCGAAATGTGTTATATAAGCTCCAAAGGTAGCAATCGATGGATGGTGGATGTACAAAGTATTGTTAAAATGGCCTAATCCAAGATACCTACTCTATGTTTTTTTTTCCATAAAATTGCCGAGTTTATTAGGGGGGGTGGTCAACTCGCAAAAATTTTTACATTGGATACAAAATTTGGTCCTAGAAGGGTTACCCACCTTGGACCTACACTGCTACTAGCAGCTAACATTCTACCCGCCCTGGACCTATGCTGCTAGCTACTACCTAGTCTATGTTGCAGTAAAATTAATAATGGAAGTAATCCATCAAGAGGAAATTTAAACACCATGTCCTAAATTCCTTAACACGGTGATCCAAACTCTAGGAATGCATGGTGAAACTCTAAATAGGGATTAATTTAGCTCAAATATTGATGACTCAAGCTATCAATTATGAGCTCCCCATGCATTCATTGACGACAATTAGAAACAAAAATAAATCTAACTGTTTATTTGGGGACAATTAGGATCTATTCATAACCCACAAAATTTTGTAGCTAGTCTTTTTGCATGCATGACAACTACCAATCCTATCGCCATTAATGATTGTACATAGAAACTTGGAAAAATAGGTAATGGGTGACTTCCTAATGCAATTCAAGAGTGCCAACCATTACAATTTTTGCTTAATCAAGGATATCTATATTCTACCAAGGAAGAAACTCCATTAATTGGTTTAATGATAGAAATCTCTACATACATATTCAAAATCACGACTTACAAAATGGAGGATTCATGCATCATGTCTAAAAGTTGTGAATTCCAACTATGTACCACTTGCAAACTCTTCACTGAGACATTTGCAACTTTCACGAGTCTAATATGATGAATTTCAAAATTGACATGTGGCAAAATAATGTATATAAGCCTTCTCATTATGGACATTAAATAACAATTCCCAATTGGGTATATTCAAAATACTAAAAGACTCCTATACTATTTTGTCCATAAGAGAGCAATGTGAAGATGATAGAGTGGCTTCATTAATTAAAAAAAGTTGAGGATCATAAATCTTTTGTAATAGCCACATGAATACTTGGACACCCTTATAATTTGTTCAAAGGACTATTAACCTATAACTTTAGTTTCTGATTCATTGGTTGATATGCCATAATTGTAGATTACATGTTCAAAAAGAACACAGCATATTACTAAAAGCTATACTTGAAACTTTCAATAGGGATGAAGCAAAGTATGCATTTTTCAAATACCACTCTCAAGCATGCCAAATTCTTTCTCTAGATAGAGTTTAGACACAATTCTTACTTCTAGAAATTTACACTTTTGTGCAAATTTTCTTTTCGCATTACATGCATACACATGTTTGGATTTTGATTTCAAATTTTGCCTGTGTACATTCACATAAACAATTTGCATTTTATAGGTATTCTATAGATACCATCATCTTGTATATGGTTTATAAATCCATGGATAATGAAATTACTCTTCCATTGACTAACACGCTTTGTTACCAATTATAAGGTGAACTATGGGATAGATCTTCTTTTGTTGGTCCTTAGGGCTTATAAATTCTCAGAGTGAGAATCCATAACACTCACATCTTGTAGCTCTTTCCAACACCCTTCTAGCATATGCGTGGTGATGCTCCCTCAATGGTTGTTGCTTGTACACGTTTGAGATTTAGACAAACCCTAATCTATCTCTATGGATAAAATCAGCTTCTATCAGCATAAAGGGTTATTGTGCATCCTTGAGGTTTATTGTGTCGGGCCTTTTGACATGACCACTGTGCATCTTCTTTCATTGGAATTGTGAAAAACACTATATCTAGAGGTATAGCCTTCATATCCTTGTAAGTCTAGGGCATACAATGCCTTAATAAAATTCATCCAAGGTTGAAGCTGCTTCTCACGTAGCCTCCTAAAAGGAAACATCTCTACTTGGTGGATTAATTAAGGGGCCTACTTCCTTGCACACATTTAAAATTTCTCCGATGGATGCCTTGTTGTGCCTCAAGAAGTACAAATGACTCACGCCCACAATAAATGCTCAATCTAGCCCAAGACCACAACATACGGGAAATTGCTACCACCATTGTTGTTGTAATATAGTGCAGACTTTAAACACATACTCAGGTCTTAGTCAAGGCAAGGACTTCATCTTTACTTTTATTAGTAAATCATAAAATCCATACTCACCCTCTTCAATATTTCTCATATCTTGAGGAAGTGAAATTGACACTTTCCCCATTTCATACTTTGTGAAATATGTATGTGTGTCATGCATCACTAATTCTTATACATCTTTCTTTGTTTGAGAATAATATTATTTGTTGCACTTAATATTTTCTTTATGTTGCCTTTTTTTATCTTGTCATCTTTTCATCAAGGGGTGCATTCTCAATGTAAGCTAGGTCAATGTAGGATAAATGGGGTCTAAAGTGTAGTTTCATATGTCGTCTTAGAAGTATTATGTGTGGAACTTGGTATACATATTGGCTATAAAGTTATAGGTCTAATTCTATAAATGTTCCCATGGCATTTCACTCTCTAAAACACCATGTAATACGTGTGAGCAGGCACACATTATAATATCCCTATATTTAAATTCTTGTATAATTGTTTTTTGTCTTCCATAAATATACATGGTGCAATTTTGAATTTGTAAGTCTCCTTCATACATGTACATATCATAATTATACTAGATAAGTCTTTAAAAAATTCCTCTTGTCCATAAATGGCCCATAACTTGTAAGTCCCCCACATTACAAATTCCATTAATGAGCATACTATCTTATATGTTGTATATAATGACCACACCAGGTAGATGTTATGACATCATAATGTCTTGAAGGTTTTTCGAAAGGATTGGTATGAAGAACTTTCCTCCTTGGCTGGGTATAGGTAGGGTCTATGGCACCGCAAGTAAGATTAGGTTTGTGGACTCACTAGGCTTTGGGTCTGAACTCTAAACTTAATATTGATTGCTTCCAAGTTTACTACAACCAAATCAAACAAAAGGATAAATGTTACCTCTTTCCAAAACAAAAAAATATTCTTTTTTGGCTTAAATTGTCAAAGATTTCAAGAAGATTGCACAAAACCTAGTTCCCCTACACTGGTATGGGCAATTCTATAGGATAGAGATGCCCCCTCAAGATTCTGTTTTTTGCATCGAGCCCTTGTACCGTCCATTCTAGGCATTAAAGTGGGGTTCAAAGGCCTTCTTTAGCCAAAGTTCGATGGAGAACCAAAGCATGGTGGACATAGAACATAGCACTTAGAGTACTTGGTTTAAGATGTGGGTTCTAATTTAAAGAGAAGCAATTATGTATTCTGAAAGGGTCAATGCAAAAGTGGATCATTCAAGATCATCAATCAAGTGCAATGGCAGAGTTGTAGCTTGTAAAAATCAAGTATTTGTGGCTTAAATGACAAAGGTGAAAATTCAAATATCATACTTTCAACCAAAAAGACCATGGGAAGATAGAGGGAATATGTAAGCATGGGCTCCATCTTGGATCGTTAAAGGCCATGAGAGAGGCAATGACAACATCATGGTTGTCATAGATAGGTCCAACAAGATGGACCATTTGAGACCACTAATTCTTGAATTCTTTTTAGAGAAGTATTAAGATGCCATGGATTGCTAGTATCACCATAGGTACGTCTGCTTGTGAAAACACTAGAGAAGAAAAGTGGCATTGGACTATTCTTCAACACAAGCTACCATCAACAATCTTATTCTCAAATGTAGATTATTGGATAGAAGTTTAGGAAATATGCTATAGTTATTGCAAGGAAGTATCCCAAATATTAGAAACCTATCTACCACATGCTGATTTTGCCTTACAATAGCAATAAAAATAGGTCTATAGGATATAATTGTCCTACATAGTTTGTGACAAAAATAGGTACCCAATGGAGGTACATGATTATAGGATGAAAGGTGAGAACTACAATGCAACTACTAATCAATTCATAAAATGCATGTAGAAATTCTTCAATGAGCTACAACAAAAGTTTAAGGAGCAAAACCTCAAGTATAAGAAGCACATAGATAAAGAAAATGGGACAAGCAATTTGAGTATGGGGGTCTTGTGTGGGTATGGGTCAACAAGGACATGTATCCTAAGAGGAGATGAAGAGAACAAATATTGGATCATGTAGAGTCCTAAAGATAGTTAGCCCCAATGCTTATAACTACCAAGTGAGAATGACCCTAGTAGAGACTAGCAAGATGGTCGGAGCAGAATAGAGAACTAGAAAATTGGTTTTTCTGACAAAGATGAGTAGTTCTCAACATCAATGGGTGGGCTTGAAGAAGATGAAGATCTAGAATTCAATGAGGTCATAACAATCATACTAGGATGATTGATGAGAGAAAGAATGCAAGAGAAGAGGAGAAAGATTAATAGATACAGATATAAGATAGCTCCATCTTGAACTTGGTAATGGTTGCCTTGACATTGGCAATGATAACTTCACCTTGATCTTGGTAATGAATCATGACATTGATAATGATTATCTTGAAATGCAAATGCTAGATAGCCACAACCACCATGATGCATGCCTGAATTTTAGTTTCTGTAATCATATTTTTGAGACCATATTCAAATTAACTCAATGTTTACTCCAAAATGGGCCATCTACATTACATGTGGCATATCTTCACCCTTTGTTAACATTCTTTAATATGGTTTGAGATGGAATCCATTGATGGGTTGTAAAAGACTCACACCATCCAATGTGGCCAAGTGAAACTTTCTGCACCAAGCTTACCAAAAATCCATTAGGATTCCAAATACCAAATTTTAAACTTACTTTAATCTAGACACATCCTTGAATGGAACACCAAGATAGTATCACCAATTCCAAACATGCAAAGCTATGTTCCAATCTACCTGTTATCCCTGTTATCCACACAATTCATGCAAGTGCTTTCCTCAAGGGCAAATTGCCATAAGGTGTACTCTATCGTTTAATGGAAATCCTAAGGCTTAGCATAAAACCTCTAGTGCTTCTAGCCCATAGGCTAAAGATAACAAGGTTTGACTAGTAGTAGTTTTGCAAGCTATCCAAAAAGCTCACAAAGCATAATGTAGCTTCTCATCTGAGTTATTTTGGTTTTTATTTAAATCTCCTTCAGAATTTGAAGCAAGATCTTATTGATTGATTTTACATGCCCATTGTCTTAGGGATAATACATCATGGATTTCTTATGGATTATCATACACCTCTGGGTTAAATGTTGAATTACCACATGAAAATGTCTACCTTAGTGCCCATTCAGTCCCTATGGGGAGCACCTAAAAACATGTGATTATATGAAGATCAGAGTTTTTTAATCCAATAGATTCCCATAAGTACACATACAAAAGGGATTTTATAATTCATTAAATCATAAATTTTAAAATTTTATAAAGGGAATAAAGGAATGTGGGACTTATATTTAAATAGGGGTTTCAATATTACCCCTTGATTAAAGCACTTTCTTAGCAAAGAAACGTGGATTCGTACCCTAGCCTGCTCAATCTTACTGCCCCCTAGCTTTGGCTTTGAACTAGGGTGGTACTAACTTGCTTCTTGCTCAACATTTGCCCCCCTAGCCCCTTTTTGTTTTCTCCCATATTGCTCAACCTTGGCTTATCGAGTGGTTTCCTCAGCCCTAGCTCATTTTGAAACTGCTTTATAGCTAGTCAATCCCTCTTGGGATGTTAACAATGGAGGGCATACAACTCACATCATTACATTAGGTGGATTTTGGAGAGTATTTATTAGTTCTTGGTCTATATGAAGTTCCTTCTTTCACATCTAGTTCAGATTCTAAAAGCACTCCCCTTGCAATGATAAATGTGGTGTTCATCTCAATGTGCAAGGAAACACATGAGCAGGGAAACACATGTGTTTCTTGGGCAAGTCGCTACTCATTCGATCGTCAATGGTACCATTTGTCATCAAGAGAGCCTAGAATTTATGGGATAATACCCAAAGAGTATTGGATTAGATCGATGTAATCTAGCAGAAGGATTGGTGCACACATAATAAGTATGATTTGGAGTCTTCCTTGACACAAGATTTTTTTGCAAAGTACAAGGACACGGTATATGCAATTGCTCATTGTGGAGTCAAAACAAGGGAGCAACCATGAGAAGAGGGGAGGTGAGGAGTAAACACAAGGAGAGGGACGGGTAAGTAGCCACAAGACGAGAGGAGAGGAAGGGGTGGAGTGAGAGTGAGGGGGGACTATGTACTCGGATATTGAGCAGGTACATATTAATGCGCAAATGTGAGGGGGTCTAAGAGAGAAGCCAAAGAGGGCTTGGTGAGGGGATCTAAGAGAGAAGCAAAGTGGGGTTTGTGAGAGGAGAGGTCTCTAGGGGTGGCATAATGGATGAGGAGGAGAGCAAGGGGGAGCAACCATGAGGAAGGGGAAGGGAACAACCACGAGGAGAGGGGAGGTGAAAGAGTAGCCACGAGGAGAGGGGAAGTGAGGGACACTCACTAGGAGAGAGGATATGAGTAGGAGAGGGAGGGCAAGGTGGAGCAAAGGTGAGGCACACTAAGAGGAGTAGTTGTTGCATGAATGGGGTAAAGGTCATGAAGGAAGAGTGATGAGAGGACCTTGAAGCTATGAGAACAAGGTGGGGATCCCACTAAGGCCTTGCCTAAATTTGGAGTGTCATTATAAGTCTAGGTGTAAAGTAGCTTGATAAATATTTTCAATAACTTGTAAAACTTGGGAAATGATAGGTGTAAAATGGCAGGAAAGAAAAAGAGAAAAAGCAAGTGAAGGTGAAGGAATATGGGGAAAGGTAGATGAGTAAAAGAGAGGAGAGAAAAGAGGTGTGTGTGGTGGATGGACCATTAAAGAACGTGCCTATTTGGCAAGAGTAATATAAAGGTGGTGTCATACAAGAGACAAAGAGAGCCTCCATCTTTAGAGAGAAACACCTAACGAAAGGCAAGAGCATTTAGAATCTTCACAAGAGGTCTAACAAAAGACAATAACGTTTAGGACCTCCACAAGCAAACAAAAACCTTAAAACCCTAAACACATTAGAAGCTCTTAAACTAACCATAATTTGCATGGTCAAATTGACCAAATGAATCAACTTCAAAACTATGGACCTAATTAGCAACTCATTAACCAAGACATCCCTTAGGACCCTTGCAGGGCCAAAAATCAAGCCGTAGAGAGGGGGGAGGGAGGGGTGGAAGTAGCTAGGAAGGGGAGGGAAAGTAGAGAGAGAAGTAGAGAGGATCCCAAGTATACCATTGCGCCAAGGGTTGATGATGAGCTTTAAGGTCATGAGGCATAGATACTAGTGTTCACAAAGAAGCTACAAACTATATACAATGGACCCGTAAGATTTTCATTTTTATAAGTAAATTTTATTTTTTCATTTTTTAAAAATTGTAAAAATCAAGGAGTTTAAGTTATGAAAACCTGTAAAAATCTATAAAGTTTTGAAAAAAACCTATGAAATTATGCACTTGCAGGTTTTATGAACTGCGGAGAAAAAAGTTCTTCGTGAACACTAGTAGATAGCAAGACTACACTAGGAAGGGAAGATTATGTATGAAGCCATATTTCAATAGGTGAAAAGACCAAAAGGGTGATAAGAAACCGTTACCCATCGACATGTGTAAATAAGATCATGCTACTCGTGCTTGGAGAAACCAACGTTTCATTCAATTTTAGTTTTCAAACAATGCCGGAAACTTCGACGACGGCAAGGCTTAAGGTACTCCGTCGTGTAGTTTGGCCCTTTTGGGCAGGCGACAAGAAGCTACCTCGTCCATGGCGACACGTCCATTTATGCTCATCAAGATGGACACGTAGCTATTCATGGAGGTCTTCAATCCTGCAGCACAACCAATTGCCATGAACGCCCACCTTTGATCTTTCGTTGCTCAAGCTTTGTGTCACTACAATGTGCTCACTCTTTTGCTTTACATCACTGCTCCTTGTAGCCTTGCTGCTCCTCACACTTGGTGATCCCCCCGTTGCTGCTGCAGCTCGCGAGCTGCTAGCACCTCCTGCTTCCCACTCCTCTGCGCGCATCCAGCAATCGGAATGGGCAGCGCAGCCCCATCACACGAATCGAAGAATCGACTTTGCCTCTCAACACCGCACCCTCGTACGGCATGCAAACACCGGCGCCGTTTCCTCTTTCAGACAACAACTCATAGCTCCACACCGCCGGCTGCTGCAGGAGGATAAGGAAAGCACAAAGGTAGACCTTGTTGCCATTGCTCTCGTTTTCCTGGTGATGTTGGCACTGGGGGCCGCTTTCTGTAACTGCTGCCATGGCAAGCCGGGGCACTCCTCTCACTCGCATAAAGATCAAGTGGAGATCGAATTCTTAATAGAAACGGTGTCGCTACGCCCGTGATCAGTACTTCGACACTTTTGTCTCAATGATCTACGAGCTCAATTGCTGAAAGTTTTGCAGCAAATGGTGCGTTATATTTTCTCATGCACAAAAAATAAGGCCCCTGTGTTCAAAGAGATGACATATCTTGCTGCTGGCAGCGTCTGTTCTTAGCTGTATCGCTGCTCTATTCATGTAGTTGCCTTTTTTTTTCCTCGCACAACAAAGAGATGGCTAGGTCCCCCCAATGACATCTAGACCTTGTTGAGGCTTTAGAAATAAGGTCGGGGTCTTTGATTTGACCACCTTTGTCATCTTGATTCATAAACGTGTCTTTGTCATTTTGATACATAAACATGACTTTGCAGCCAACGAAAAAGCCCCCTATATTCAAAATCCATGTGAATTTAGATGAATTAGTGGAGTTGAATTGAAGAGGGGTGGGTGGAAGAGATGCTCTAGTTGTATAGAGGACCATAATACTAGGCCCGCAAACCACACTTGCCCTTTGATGCTCCACAAGTGTCATGCATTCTCAAACATTTATTTCTCTGCCTCATCACGAATATGATTTTATGGAAAATAGGAAGGTGGTACCAATTTCTTTAATGTGAATGACATGCACAATAACACAATGCATCCATAGACGCATGTATAGACACGTTTTTTGAATTTTAAAAAAAAGTGAGTCGTATTTATTTGCGCGTCTATTAGCGCGTCTACAGACTCGCATCTATAGGCACATCTATATAATAGAGAGACACGCCTATAGATGCTTTGCATAAATTTTTAAAAAAAAGAAAGATGCACTTATAGACGCTCTGCGTAATTTAATATTAAAAAAAAAGAATTCTATGTGGTTGAGTAAAATGATGTGTGTGCTGTGTGGTTGCAGGAATCCCATTTCTACAGTGTGCAATTCAATTCTTACAGCCAAACACATTTTAATTTGCATGATTTCACACACGTCGATAGCCGACGAATACAATTCCGAAGAAAATGTTACAACTTTAAAATGTTTAGATCACAAGGCATTCATTGATAAAACATTGCACAAGGAAATTGAATGCCAAAAAAATAAGAGGAGTGTATATTGATTCATAGCCCAAAAAGTACTTGTATATACATATAGCACGAAGCCAAGCCACCTGTGGCTTCAAGTATAAAAAATAAGAAGAATGTATATACAAGAGAGTCACGAAGCCAAGCCAATGACTTCAAGTACAAAAAAGAGTAGCTAGCACTACTTCTATGACTAATCTAAGTCATCCGCGTCCTCGCTCCCATCTTCATTGCCTTCTTCATCACCTTCTTCCTCCTCAGTATCTTCACCTTCTGCCTTCTCAATATCCCCAGGGACTTGTAAACGAGGGACAACATGTATCAATGTATGAAAAATCAAATCTTTATTTACAACATTGATATTTTTAAAGTACTTTTAAATACTTGTGAGGGTGCTCCAGTAGCTCGGATATGCTACTCCTCATAGTAATCAACCCCTCATCATAGAATTGCCTCCATGTATGTCGCTTGCGATGTCCACGATGGGAGGGTGTCTCAACAAGAGTAGGGCATCTGCCCATGATATCAAGCTGCAAGATGACACAATTTGCAGAGGGATTAGTACAAAGGAACAACCTCCTAATAAACACATAAACACAATATAATTTGAGATCAATACTTACAAATTGGGCCTCCCATGATGCAATAACCCCTGCTCCAAAATGCATGTTTCCATATTGCTCCATTTGGATCCTTCGTGCCTCCACATGCTGCAGACTAGGATCTGCTGCCTTCGTTGCCTTCATCGCTTTCTTCCACTCGTGCTTATGAGTGGTGTGGGGCTAGCCCCTTGGTGGTTGACCTCCCTCTCTCTTAGCAATCTCGGCTAGTGCCTGCCTCTTAAGCAAAGATCTCTCATTGGCATAGCATTGATTTTTTTAAAAAATTATGTGCTTTGGTAATCATGGGCAATGTTTGGAAAGCAGTGATGCGCATTTATCAGCCTGTAGTAAAATTTTACTCTTTGCTGCACGTTTATAAATGCATCTAAATACACATCTCAAAGATAGTGTAGACATATTAATAACCACGCCTCAACCACGCTATTAGATGTGCTAATAGATGCGCTAATAGACGTGCCTGTATTTTCACTAATTCTATCTGTGCCTACAGATGCGCTTGCTATTTTGCACGTTTTTCAGGTGCGTCTATAGTTGCTTTGTCTTGTTGTGATGGCAATATCTAATCCTTTTTTACAAGAGAGAGGTGTTTCTATGAATGAAAATGTAATTCTTAACACCATGTGCTAGAAAGCGATTTTTTATGTAATCACCTGTGTGGATTAATACTAGGCTTTAAGCTTGGTAGATACAAATTGGGAGCTCTCAATGCCCTGAGATTGATGAAAGGAGAGACAATGGAATGCTCCTCTCACCATGGATGTAAGATTCTGATATACCCAACATCCCTAAACACGTCTCAGGTGTACAATGCAGTACCTAAAGTACCATGGTTGCACAAATTCATCCAGATGGATATGCAACCTATGGGAGTACATGAAAACAATGTCATTGTGAATCACTTCACAACCCCCCTTGACATTGTGAGAATGTCTCTGATCCCCAAGCCATGTCGATGTCGTAAGAAAAGATTTGTCGACAAGGCTTTGGTGAAGATATCTGCCACATTGTCCTCAGATGGACAATAGATGAGATCAGTGAAGCCATCAGAAATACAATCCCGTACATAATGATAATGATTTTCGATGTGTTTCATGTGAGCATGAAAGATAGGATTGTTGGCTATGGCAATGCAACTCTGGCTATCACAGCATGATGCAAGTCATGCAAAAGCTTCCTTAACCACATTAACGCTGTAGTGGCTGAATTTGTAGCTTTGTACTCTACTTCACTAGAGGAAAGAGAGACTCGCTCTTGCTTCTTATTGAGCCATGAGATATAGGCTGAACCGAATGAGAAGCAATAACCAATAGTGGACCGTCTCTCATCAACGTCCCCTGACCAATCTGAGTCAGTGAAACCACTTAGCTCTAGATCACAATCTGAAGCATAATGCAAGCCAAGAGAGAGAGTGCCATGGACATATCTAAGAACCCTCTTTGCTACATTCCAATAAGTGATCGTGGGACAATGCATGAACTGGCTCAAAAGCCCTGTGGCATAGGCAATATTAGGCCGTGTGGAGCATAGATATATCAAACTGCCAACCAACTGCCTATACAAAGTGCCATCAAACTTTTTAGCAGCACCATGCTTACTCAGCTTGAGTCCCTTTTCCAATGGAGTAGCCATAGGCTTACAGTTCTCCATTTTAAATTTTTGCAACAACCCCTTTGAATACTTTGTTTGTGACATAGAAATCCCATCATGGGTCTGCCAAAAGTCAATGCCAAGACAACAATGCAATAGGCCAAAATCTGTCATGTCAAAGTTGTGACATAAAGCGGACTGCACTACTGTAATTTGTTGCAAATCATTGCCAGTGAGTATGATGTCATCCACATATAGTACCAACATGACCAATTCTGATTTTTGTTGTAGAACATACAGATTTGGCTTTGTATGAGTGTTTATGAAGACTTGGGACATCAAAAACTGATTTATCTTCTGATACCACACACGAGGTGCTTCCTTCAGCCCATATAGAGCCTTTCTGAGCTTGCATGCCTTGTGCTCTTGTCCCTTCACCTCAAAACCTTGGGGCTGATGTACATAGACCTCCTCTTTAAGATCTCCATTGAGGAAAGTAGTCTTGACATCCATTTGGTACACTGACAAACCATAAAACGCAGCAAGAGAGATGACAGAATGAATGGTGGTCATCTTTGCCACTGGAGCAGAATTCTCCTCATAATCTATCCCCTCCTCTTGTGCATACCCCTTGGCAGCCAAACGGGCTTTGCATTTCTCAGCTATGCCATCTGAATGGTATTTCACCTTATAAATCCATTTCGTGCCAACCACATTTTTCCCCATGGGTGCATCAACCAAGTCCCATGTGGCATTCTTCTAAATGGATTTAATCTCAGCTTCCATAGATTTCTACGAGGCAGTTGATAGAGCGAGCGAGGAAAAGCGAGCGGGCCCAAAAAAGCGAGCGAGCTTTTCTGCAATTTCCTTATCGAGGTACTCAACATAGCTTTGTGGAAACCACTATTTGGGAAGATTCTCGAAAATAAAACTTATGTTACTATGTGTAACTATACCAATATTGCGAATTATAGTCTACCTTAACTTCCAATTGGAGCCATACTCACATTATGCAACAATAATATGTGGGTTTGAAAGAAACTGAATTTCCACTCCAAAGCGGATTCCATTACTGATACAATAAATCTTTTGCATTTGAAATGGGTCTTATTATCAAACTCCTTCAATAATCAAAACAAATGTGTTGCTTGATATGTTGAACTTAGTAACGTAAACATCACTTCACCCATATGCGGGGAAAAAAAACTGTCTGTAGACTTCATAGCATGGGATTGCATGAACACTTATAACATTCAAAATGGTTCTTCTTATTAAAAGTGTTATCAACCATGAAAGAAAATGTTTAAAAATAGTTCACCCATATGTTGAAAAACCCAAGTGTCATTTATGACATTCAAAATTGTTCTTGCAACCATCCTGTAGTTCCTAGAGATTTTGCCCATACTTCCAACCCCTTCCCTTCAACCACTAAGAGGTATCTAATAGTTTTATAGAACACTTGAGATATCATCACCTCCTAATACAAAACCATTATTACTATTTGTAGAACACTTGTAATATCATCACCTCTTAATACAAGACCATTCTTACTATTTGTAGAACACTTGAGATATCATCACTCCTTCCCTTTAGCCACTAAGAGGTACCTAATACTTTTGTAGAACACTTGAACCATTCTTACTATTTGTAGAACACTTGAGATATCATCACCTTTTAATACAAAACCATTCTTACGGTTTGTATAACACTTGAGATATCATCACCTCTTAATATAAGACCATTCTTAGTATTTGTAGATCACTTTAGATATCATCGCCTCTTAATACAAGACCATTCTTACTATTTGAGAGATTAATGGATTCAAGGTTTGAAGCTCATAGGAGACGAAGGAAGAGAAAGTCAGTTTCAACATGAGGACAATAAAACTAATTGGAATATTTTGACTTATGTATTATACCTTTTTGAAGACTATGAATTTAAGTTAGTTTCAACATTAGGATGATAAAACTAATTAGAATATTTTGACTTATGTATTATATATTTTTGAAGACTATGAATTTTAATGAGGAGAGGCACGCACACTACTTAGTAAATACACTAGTACTACTACTAGCCTACGACTATTAAGCCTAGTAGCACCAGTGTGATTTTGAGCCTTGTATCAACCTTTTGATAATTTTCTTTCATCGTTAGTGCAATAAAAATTATTCCTTCTATCAGAAGAATCTTGCCAAATTTATTCAAAGTGATGATTTTGTAGTCTACATCCACTATCCTCTGACTCTCAAAAATATATTAAATGTGAGCACCCATGTATCTTGTATGATCAACCCTAGACTATGCTGCGATAGGACATTACTAGAACAAAAAAAATATGAATTGATATGGCGATGTTCGGTGTGAAATAAACAAATTAAGGATTTAATAAGAAAGAAAACAATCAGAATCAATAGGCTATTCAATGGCTCAAATCTGCACAGAAATTATAATGTGCCTCCCAACTCTTATGCATTCCAGCTCCTCATGTTTGACAAGAATGCAAACAATAATGAAATCACATTATCTTTAGTTTCAAAGTAAGCAAAGCACCAAAAATAAATGCAAACATATTGGATGAGGAATAAATAGGTATAGATATAGATAGACCTATATATATGCATTCATAGATATAGTGATGATTAAAGTTGGATGGTCGTAATAATATTATGTGTACTATCATTGGGATTAGGACTACTATTGGTAATATTGTATGTAGTAGTAGGAGAACTACCATTAAGGAACACTCAAATAAAATTACTAATGGTGGTGATAAAACTACCACTAGTAGTTTGGTAATTACCCCTAACATCTACAACAAATATTTGATGGGTAGCTAGTATTAGGTCAAAAGGCCCCAATTGTGCTATAATAATGGACCAAAAAAGGGAGTGCTATAGCATCACCTAAGGGTCACTTTTTATCCATGAAATAATGGACCAAAAAAGGGAGTGCTATAGCATCACCTAAGGGTCACTTTTTATCCATGAAAGAAACAAGTCGGTGCAACCTAGGTCATACAGATCTAGGTCATGTGGAGTGGTTCGCGTCTCTTTCCTTGACAAAAAAGTTACACTTCCTTTGATAGTAACTACAAAGATTGCTGCCATAGTGCCGTAGAGTAGCCCCTAGGTTGCACCATCATCCTTTTTTGCTTTTGAGCCATTAAGTTTGATCCACTGATTTTATGTAGAATTATTCTACTATATGTTCACATGTCCTTAATAGGATCTTGATATAATCCCTTCCATTGTAAGTACTTTTACTTTAAGTTTCACATATCCTTAACAAACCACTAGGCTTCAACACAGATTCATTCTTATGTTTCAAGCCTCAAAATCAAACACCCTTGTAAAAGGGATAATGTATTAAAGCTACATTCAATCCATCAAATCTTTGAATAACAGTTCTATTAAAAATTCATGTATCATCAATAGGATTTCATCCATTATATGTTCATTTGTCTTTAATAGTATGTCTAAAAATTCATGTATCTTCAATATTATTTCTCTCATGTGTTCCAATATCTTCAAAAAGATACCTTTATTTATGTCCAAACTTGAGCATTGATTTGTATTTATCAAACACAATTTCACTCCACCTATTCTTTAGAATGAAATTTTTTTGCCAAAAGTGGGACAAATGTAAGGTCTTTCCACATATTCTTAAGAATGAAAATTTTGGCCTTATGTTGGCAAGTCTATGGAATGAGGGTAAGGCCAAAGTCTCTGGTACGGTGCACTAGGTCTTGATTAATTCTTCTTTAGGCTTGAATATTTAATGCATTAACTTCACGACTATTATCTATGCTTGAACTTGTAATGTATTAATTTCATGACTTAGGATTTTATGAAGTTATATCTAACATGTCCCAAATTTAATGGAAATTAATATCCTACATAACACAACAAAGTATCATCATATCCCTTCCCAAAATCAATGCTACCTAGCAACTCTCCTGGCATTTTCACTACCTTGCATTTGAGTTAGCTATGATGAAGAATGTTGCCTGCCTTTGGAACCTCTTACAGTTACCGTTAGCATGATCTAATTTCATGTACCCCAAAACTTGAGACTTGGAGATTCCCATATTACACCAGTGGTAGCTATCTTGTCCACTCTCAATGCTAGTAAGAGCTAGGCCCCATAGACCGGTAAAAGAAGTCTTTTTGGAGGTTCAATTTTTTCCCTCCGTCTTCTACAGGCCCCATGATAAAATAGGATATATTCATCACCATACATTTAATGCAAGAATCGACACAACTTTTTTGGACTTGACTATGTAGTTTACATCTCAAACTTGGTGCTAAAATTGCAGACTGGGAGATTCCCATATCACACCAATGGTTGCTGTCTTGTCCACTCTCAACACTAGTAAGAGCCGGTCCCCATAGACTGGTAAAAGAAGTCTTTTTGGAGGTTCAATTTTTTGCCTCCGTCTTCTCCGGCCCCATGATGGAATAGGATATATTCACCACCCTACATTTAATGCAAGAATTGACAACTTTTTTTCGACATGACTATGCAACTTACATCCCAAAATTGGTGCTAAAATTGCATACCGGGCATCTCCCTTTGCGGGGGGGTGTCCCTAGCAACCCCTTGGACTTGCTCTATTTGTCTAGTTGTGTCTCTTCACAAAAATCGGAGTGGGGCCTATTTTCCCCATCTAGTAAAACTATATGCATCAATATGTATGTATGTATGTATGTATGTATGCATGCATGCATGCATCCATGTATGTATGTACACACACACACACACATGTATGTATGTATGTGTACTAAAACTACTAAAACTATATGCATCAAATAATGTTGTTGATCAATTTTTGGCATACCCCACCAAAATCAAGACCCCCATTGCAAAGA